>NC_140167.1:63035449-63060100 GCF_963971535.1 Notolepis coatsorum | reverse complement strand
TCTCTCTCTCTCTCTCTCTCTCTCTCTCTCTCTCTCTCTCTCTCTCTCTCTCTCTCTCTCTCTCTCTCTCTCTCTCTCTCTCTCTCTCTCTCTCTCTCTCTCTTTCACTCCCTCTCTCTCTCTTTCACTCCCTCTTTCTCTATCCTTATGTATTGGTCTCCCCCCTCTTTCTCTCTCTCTCTCTCTCTCTCTCTCTCTATCTCTCTCCCTCTCTCTCTCTCACTCTCTCTTTTTCACTCCCTCTCTCTCTATCCTTATGTATTGGTATTGGTCTCTCTCTCTCTCTCTCTCTCTCTCTCTCTCTCTCTCTCTCTCTCTCTCTCTCTCTCTCTCTCTCTATCCCTCACTCACTCTCTCTCCATCCAAAATCGGATTTTTTTTTAGATAATAATAATAAAATAAGAAATAACAAGCCAGTACATTTATCTATATCTATGTGTTAATTTGTTACATTTTGTTTCACTAAGTTAGGAAAGTAATGTTTTAAGTCAAGCCTGATGTTGCCTTGCACAAAAGAATGATCCCAGTCTTTTCCACACAGTGAGGCATATCATTTATTAATTCGGATCGGTACTCAGTATCGGCCGATACCCAAAGCCCAGGTATCGGTATCGGGACTGAAAAACTAAATCACGATTATAGTAAAACAAAATTATCACGGTTTTCTGTATTTTCACTGTGTCCTTAAAAGGTGCTAAAAAGTACTAATACACATTCAAATAATTTGGCCACCTTTTTATATTGAAAACCTTAATACCAAAAGGTGTTCATAGTATTTGATCGCAGGACATCTTGGTCGCTAACAACAGGTGATTATCATTCATAACAGTGGCCAACGAGCTGTGGCACTGTGCCATACTGTACAGTAAAATACATCATGAGAATACTATGAATTATTATTATTATTTTATTATTGTTGTTTTTGTTACATTATTATTCTGTCTCTCTCTCACTTACAACAAAATATATATAAATAAAACTTTACTTACACACACACACACACACACACACACACACACACACACACACACACACACACACACACACACACACACACACACACACACACACACACACACACACAGTGCATCCTCTGTGTGTTGCATTTGAGCATTTGCAATAAGCCCTTGTCCAATTTACATAAATACAGAACAGTCTTGACAGGACAGATCGGTAGGTTATGTATATAACCTAGTTATATGAGTACTGGCTGAGCGTCCCGCTCTTAAGCCTATCGAGATACACCTCATCTCATGTACCTATTGTACTCCATCACGAATAAAAAACACGTACACCCACACCTGCCGGGTCCCGCCTCTATGGAGGCGCAGCCTATATGACAGTAGGCATGGTCACCAATACACTCTTCCTCGCCAAAATCCCGTTTCCAGTAAAAGACCCCTCAAGGGGACTCAGGGCCGCTTAAGAGCGGGACGCTCAGCCAGTACTCATATAACTAGGTTATATACATAACCTACCGTTATATATCGTACTTGGCTTATCGCGTCCCGCTCTTAAGCCTATCGAGATATGGGTTAGAGCGGATGCGAGGCCCGACAGATGCACCCCCTGAGGACCCGTAAGCCCACATCAAGGGGTTCGGGGGCGTTTTCCTTAATGCCAAGCAAGCAGTGCAAAAATGCTTCCGCATTCGTCACCGCACGCCAGTGCGGTAAAGCGCCCTTCTTTTCAGACAAATGCTACCGTGCGTGCACCGGCGGCGGCGTGCTCGCTCAGGTGCGTGCGTGCGCCGGCGTGCTCGCGCGAGGTGCCCGCGCATGCGCATGAGATCCCGCCTTGGTTCGACACGAGCGGAGCTCAATATATATAAGTCACCGCCCCTTATTCAGTATCTAGCAATAGCTCAATTGGCAAGGCCACATGGCTGTGGATCCTATGGCTCGTTTGCTGGCGAGTTCGAATCCCATCGAAAATATTTTTTAACGTGATTTTTTTTTAACGTATATTCTTTCGCCGGTTAAGGTTAGGCATGGTTAAGGTTAAGGTTAAGGTTAGGCATTGTTTCGGAGTTGGTTAAGGTTAGAACGGTTAAGTTTAGGCGCTGTTAAGGAGCTGGTTAAGGTTAGAGTTTGTCAAAGAGAATGGCAATATAATTTCTATGGTTAAGGTTAGGCATGGTTAAGGTTAAGGTTAAGGTTAGGCATTGTTTCGGAGTTGGTTAAGGTTAGAACGGTTAAGTTTAGGCGTTGTTAAGGAGCTGGTTAAGGTTAGAGTTTGTCAAAGAGAATGGCAATAGACAGCCTATTTCCGCGCGACCTGGGCGCTGGGCGGCGGAAAATGAAAGGCGCATTACTGCACGCCACTACGGTACATTTTTGCACTGCTTGCTTGGCATAAAGCTACACGCGGTTCGGGGAGCCCCGTCACCCCATCCTTCCTAATGAAGGGGGGGGGGGGCGCAGTCAACTCCACCTGAGTGCGAGCAAGAGGGAACTAGAACCCCTTGAACACACAGCACAGGCGGAACCACGTGTGACCTACACACTGTGGCCCATACCCACACACTCCTGCTACCCTACCAAAGGACGGGAAGCAGGAAAGGCCACAGACCCCAGAACCGCCTGGGAGACAGAACCCCCGTTCATGTCCATGAGGTAAAACCTTACAAAGGGGCCCGGGGAGGACCATGAAGCAGCAGCACAGATGTCCTCCACGAGGCCCCACCCAGGAGAGCGGCAGAGGCAGCCACCCCATGAGTGGAGTGCGCCCTGATGCCCCCAGGGGGATCCTGCCCAGCCAACGTGTAGCAGAGGGCAATGCCCTCGCACAACCAATGGGACAGGCGTTTGTTCGACAGTGCCTTACCGGCACGAGAACCACCGTGACAGACAAAAAGCTGATCGGTAACCCTGAGGTCCTGAGTACGGCTGAGGTAAATTCCCAAAGCACGGCCCGCATCTAACTCACTAGCGCAGGGGTGGCCAACCCGCGGCTCGCGAGCCGCATGCGGCTCTTTGCCCGTCAATGTGCGGCTCTTCCATCCAAAAAAAAAAAAAAAAAAAATTACTTTTTTTTTTTTTTTTTTTTTTTTTTTATGTCACTCATTCCACAAGGACGTAGAATAAACATTTACAATTTTTTTTTAAATGGTCCATTTGCATGTTCTTGGTATCTGAATCTAGGGACATATATGGATCAGTGTCAGAAATAGTGTGTCTGTTCCTAGGCTTGAGTAAATTGTAATGAACCAAAGGAGAATATCAATTCTATTTAAAAAGAAAATTATCTTTGACTGTAAATAACACCATGCTAAAATTGACCAGACCTGAAAAATCTAAGCAAATGAATAAAGGGAAGATGATTAAACAGAAGGTTTTGTAGATACAGTACTGAATTCTGCCATCTTTTTTATAATGTACATTTCTCCACCATTTTTCATCATATTGCAACACCGTTTTTTGCAAGACGTTCACAGAAAGGTAGAGAAACTAACTGCGTTCTGTTTTATGGCAATAACGTTCAGGTTTGTGGGAGATAATCCCAAAAAATAAGAGAAATTAAAAAGTAAATCCAGAAGTCAGATGATTGACAGGGGCTGGTGTGAGCTGGGTAGGGTAGTTTTTCTTCAAAAGACTACACTCACTTTTGGCTGTGCCACTTCCTCCTGTCAATATGCGCCGGTTTCCGACTCAATGCCCTGAGATTTCTATAATCTTATATTTCACTAATAACAGTTCAAATAATTGGTAAACAAACATAATGCTGAAAATATACACTTTTACTGTATATCTCGGGCTTAAGAGGTTAACCCTGTGAGGCCCAAATTAAAAAGAAATTAGCAACTTCAGAGGCCAGAGGGTGGGACATATAAACACATTTACTATCAAATAGCATTGTGAGGCTGAACAACAGGACCAATTGACTATACATGTGCTTAAAGGGGAACTATCTTATAAATGGCTTTTTTCAGTGTTTACCATTGTTTCTTAGCTATGTGGACTTATATTAATAGGATATATGTCTCTAATTCTCATATTGGCGAATTCTTCCAATTCTCCTCTCACAATATTCACCCTCACTGAACTGAGTCATCTGAAAATGTGCATATCTGTGATGTCAGAGATTTCTCAGCTGCATAATAATGTGGCAGTTGATGTGGCAGTTGGCACCAGGCCACACAGTGGTTGGAGCCCAGCCTCAAAACGGCTTAAGATCTTAAGGTAGAAAAATGCGGTTTTTAGTACTTGATTAGAAATACAAAACAATGCATTTAAAAAAAAAAAAACCTAGGTGTTCCATAGACTCACAGGAATTGTGTAAAAGTGCCCAAATAGTGAAAGAAATAGTAAAATAGTTCCCCTTTAACATTTTTTAAATAAACATTATTTTTTTAAATGGCTAAAAGTGATTTTGTAATTTTGAAACCGTGGGTCTCACAGGGTACTTTTAACCCTGTGAGGCCCAAATAAAAAAGACATTAGCAACTTCAGAGGCCAGAGGGTGAGACCTATAAACACATGAAGGGTGCCGTGACTGAAAAAAAAGATTGAGAAACGCTGGTATATGGTGTGGCTCTTTGTGGTACCACAGTAATTTTTTTGTGGCTCTTAGTCTCTGACTGGTTGGCCACCCCTGCACTAGCGTGAGGAGGAGGACGAAACGCCTGAACCACAATATCCCGGGAGCGGAAGGAACTCCGGATATTCTTAGGCATGAAAGCCTAAGTGGCACCGCAATCGTCCCGAAAAGACAGGCACTCTGGACGTACCGAAAGAGCACAGAGCTCACTCACGCGTTTAGCGGAGGTGACAGCCAGCAGGAATGCGGTCTTGAAAGACAGCTGTCCCAACGGCGCCTGCTCGAGCGGCTCAAACGGGGCCAAGGACAACCGACCGAGGACCAATTGAAGATCCCAAGTCAGAGCCAAGGAGCGTTGCACCGGCTTAAGGCGTCGAGCGCCAAGCAGGAAACGCTTCACAAGAGGGTGGCTGAACAAGACATTCCCCTCAAACCCCTCATGATAGGAGGATATAGCCGCCGCATATACCCTCACCGTCGAAGCCGACAGTCTACCAAGGAGAGACTGGAGATAACGCAGGACAGTATCCAGGGGGCAGGAGACTGGGTCCCAGCCCCCCGCCTTACACCACTTTTGGAACATACGCCATCTGCCCGCGTAAAGCGCGACAGTGGAGGGAGCATGTGCATTCCGGATGGTATCAACCACAGAAATGTCCATCCTCTCCAGACTCACCCTCCCACCAGCCACACCAACAGTCGTTGGCCCAACATCGGGTACTGGAACAGTGACCCGTTGTGCTGTGAGAGGGCCGTCGCCGACCAAGGAATGACCCAAGGAGGAGCGACCAGAAGCTGGATCAAGACCGGGAACCACACTGCCGTGCCCCAGTCCGGCGCGACCAGGATCACCGTCCTGCGCTCCCTCCGTATCCGCTCCAACAGCTGACCCAACAGCTGTACAGGAGGAAAGGCGTACAGAAGACCGGGCGGCCATGGAAAGGTCGAGAAGGCATCCACCCCCAAGGGGGGATGATCTGCTCGACTGACCGAGAACCACAAGTGATATACGCCGCTGCCGTCATACTGTCTGTCCTGACCAAAACGTGCTCGCCTACCACCAGGTTGTCGAACCGTTTGAGGACCAGGAGGACCGCCTTCAATTCCAACACACACTGCGTGGGTCCGACACGTCCCTCCCCAACCCGTGAGAGAGGCGTCGGTGAAGACCGTGACGTGTGAGCGCCTGCTGCCCATGGGGACCCCAATGGTGAGGATACCCAGCCTCCTCCAGTGGGCGAGATCTCCCCATATCGACAAAGGAACCGTCAACCGTTTCCATTTGTCCCTTACCGGATCTATTCTCATAGAGAAAAACCACCTCTGTATCCTCCTCATGAAGAGGAGGCCAAGAGGAACCACCGTGTGAGCAGATGCCATCATGCCGAGCAGACGCATCACTTGCAGCGCCGTCACCGTCCCTCCCAGACGGAAACCCCCGAGCGCGCGAAGGATAGACACCCGGCACTGCTCCGAGAGGGTTACAATCATGGGCCTCGACCTCAACGTCAAGCCCATGTACTCCACCTGTTGACTGGGAAGAGGCGTACTCTTCTTCCAATTCACAGCAAAACCCAGCCTGGTGAGGAATTCCACCACCAGCCTGGTATGAGACCTGGCAACCTCCTCCGAACGACTGAGGAGTAGAATGTCGTCGAGATAGAATAGAACTCGTATCCCCCGACGACGTAAAGGCTCCAGCGCAGTTGCCACGCACTTGGTGAATGTGCAGGGAGCCAGAGAATAGCCGAACGGCAACCTCTGGTACTCGTACGCTACGCCCTGAAACAGGAACCGTAGGAACTTCCTGTGAGATGGGAAAATCGGGATGTGAAAATACGCATCCTTCAGGTCTATGGAGGTGAACCAGTCTCCCCTTCTGACAGCAAGCAGAAGGAGTTTGACGGTCAACATTCTGAACGGTCTCGCTACAATCAACCGATTGAACGCGGACATATCCAGTATAGGTCTGACCCCCCCCTGTTTTCTTGGGTACCAGAAAATAACAGGAGTAGACGCCTGACATCGCGTCCTCTCTCGGAACCACAACGACGGCCTGCTTCACCAACAGAGATTGGATCTCGTCGGCCAGGGCTGTCACTGCGTCTGACCCTGACAATAGGGTCGGCACCAAACCTGAGAACGGAGGGTGGGGTTGTGCGAACTGCAAAACAAGCCCCTCCCTCAATGTTCTCTCTATCCACCCCACCAAACGGCATTCCTGTCGCCATATGTGAAAATAATCCCACAGCGCACCCGCCGTCAACTGACGCTGGGCCGCAAGGAACAGTAGATAGTTGGCCCGGTCCCTCCCGCTGTGCGACGCACCCAAGGGGGGACCCCGACAGAAAGGGCCGGTTTGATACGGGAGAAGCTGTCATCAAACTGGTTGACACACACCCCCCCTGAACACCCCTCTAGCGCATGCTGAGGAGTTGTTCCGCAGCTAGACACGCAAGGCATGAGGACCCCATGGGCTCCTACACGCCGAAGCCCTGCAGTGATATTGCTACCACCCAAATCACGCTCACCTCTTCTTTGCAGACCACTGCCGCTGTGACGGG
Organism: Notolepis coatsorum; assembly: GCF_963971535.1. Lineage (NCBI taxonomy): Eukaryota > Metazoa > Chordata > Actinopteri > Aulopiformes > Paralepididae > Notolepis > Notolepis coatsorum. The sequence continues at coordinate 63,052,997 of NC_140167.1, read as the reverse complement.
AGTGGGAGGCATCAGCGCGATACCCCGCCTGGCGAAGGCGAGGCCAGGGTAACCCTTGCTGTACATTCAACAGAAGAGGTCTCGAGTCCCCCTGCTGACCACCGTAGCTAGTGGCAGCTGTAACACCAGGCTCATCCATCACACAACGTGTGGTGCAGGAGCCACGCGACAGAACATTCTCACGGACAGACCCAGGCTCAGCCATCAACTGGGTGTCAGCCCCTGTCCCCATGAGAATTGAAGAATGGGGCCGCATGCGCTTCAAGGAAGGTTCGCGGCCCGCAGCCAAAGGAGAACGATCAGAGCCCCGCTTCCGTGGGTAACAGAGAGAGGATTGAACAGGGAGCGGGCTGCTTGCAGCAAAGTGACGACGGCTTGTTTTACCAAACTCGAATTCACCCAAAATGGCCGATCCCTCGGCCGCCAAGGCTGTCGGCCTTGTGGAACCCTGTTGACTCTCCACCCAGGGCACCACTGGCGGGGGAAACATGGCCGCCTGTCGAGGATCTCGCCACAGTCGTTGACGAGACCGTGCTCCCACCTCTGGCTGCACAGCGTGAGGCGGTGTAGGACCCAGATCAACAACCGCCTGCGCCTCCACAGAATGACCAAAAAGACTTTCTGTGGAAAAAGGAGTCGTGAGGAGAGAAAACCTATCCTCTTCCCCAAGAGGAGATTGCTCCAACCAAACATGCCTAACAACAAACGTTGATAGCATCCTAATCCTCCCCGCAGTTATAGCTTGCGACTGAGTCAAGATCTCTATAACACCACAAACATGCAACATGTTTACAATGTCGGCTGGACCCATAGTCCTACTACCCGACGCCAATGTGGATAGGAAACTAGCCAGCTGAGCCATAACACTGGCCGCCGCTAAATACCATCCTGCAGCAGTATAACACTCATCCGTCCATACTGCCACCCTCTGAGCCGATTCGCTGTCAAGCATCAGCCGGGTGGGACATCGTTCATCCCCGCCGGGGCACAGGAACAAAGCTACCTGGCTACGTAGCCACGGTACACCCGGCCTGCACCCTGTTGTTAGCCCGTTTACCCGTAAAAAAGGTAAATAGGATTCAGCGAAACCCCCCACATTAACAACCGACTGACCTTCATCAATGAAGCGGGCAAGAGGAGGGAAAAGCGGCAATGTCCCGCGGCGGGGATTATTAGAACAACGACCCATTTCAGCGTCAACGTTAGCATTAGCAGTAGTAGCATTAGTAGCATTAGCGTTAGCAGCGTGCTCTAGGATTGCCAGGAAAACGTCCACTGCAGTGGAACGATCACCAAGCCACCCCGGTCCTGGCGCCGAAACATACTCCACAGCATTACCAATACCAACATTGATGCCTAATGACACAGGGCCTACCTTTGTACAAGCCGGCTCGATAGCCAAACCTTGTACGCTGCCCCTTGGTCTGCCGCCGTCAGACGAGGAAACATCAGCACAGGCCCGACGTGTCGCTGAAACATGCCTCGAAAATGCCAGGGGTAAGCAAACCTCCGGTAAGCTTTCAACATTACGCAATTTCTCTAATCTTTTCATAACAACTAGTTAACATAAAGTGCACTGCATCCGTTATGATGGAAACGAAAATAGAGGAAGAGTGTATTGGTGACCATGCCTACTGTCTTATAGGCTGCGCCTCCATAGAGGCGGGACCCGGTAGGTGTGGGTGTACGTGTTTTTTATTCGTGATGGAGTACAATAGGTACATGAGATGAGGTGTATCTCGATAGGCTTAAGAGCGGGACGCGATAAGCCAAGTACGATATATAACAGCCATTAACACTTTGGGTGCCGGGAGCCGTCTTTAGACGTCTTTGCTGGCCATGCTAAAGTTGCCGGGGGACGCTGTACGTCGTCTTTATATCAATATTTCAAAAATCTGCGATCGGATTCATAATGTCCCTCCGCTGGCCTGAGATTCACCAGCAGGACCCACTGAGCTCTCTGGCGGTTCAGGAGCGCCATCTGGTGGCCGATCGGCGCAAGCGCTTAACAGGAAGCGCACTAGAGGTTTTGCTAGACGTCCGTATTGCTTCCGGCCACTCGGTACATGTCCCGTGACTCTAGCTCGTCACTCTACATAGCGATCGATTGCCAATAACTCGATAAACAACATGATTTGGACGTATATACCATTATACAAGCTGGAGATGGACCGGGTAATAATATATCCCATAATGATAAAATTTCTACTCGACGATGATCGCCCAACGGCGCGCGGAGACTGGGGTGAGTTTCAGCGTGTAACGTTACCGTCTTCGATAATAACTGATATCATCAACATTTGACCCACATTAGATGATTGGTATAACGCTGCCCACGGAATTATAAACGCCCCCTCGCCCATCCGGTCAACATCAGATGACGTGTAGTAACTTCTAGAAGTACGTCTAGTTGGAATTTTTTATATCGCGCTGATTGCCATCAAACTGTATTTCATCATCAATATAATGCATTTGGGGCTATATATCACGTTCTGGAGAAAGCTGCAGAAAGAGATGAAAACATACTTATACATTAGACCATACTTTACTATGAATATGTGAATGAAAAAGTTTAACGTTGCTACACAATGAACAATACATATAGGACTTTGAATGGGCCCTAATAATGGCAATGTAGCAATAGAATTTAAAAAGTTATAGCCCTGCAAAGAAGGGGACTTTCTCCATAGACAAATAGCGCTGGCAATCTATGGTATATCATTAATTTAACCTTAGGCAACCAAAGTGTTAATGTTTTTCCTGCCGGGACACTTTTTTTTTTTTTTTAAACTTTATTTTCTAGCGTTTATCGCTTTTCTGGTCAAGCATGACCGACAGGGTGAAACGGGATATAGAGCAGGAGAAGACATTCTGGCAAATGACGGCGGGTCCGGGAATCGAACTCGGAGTCCACCAGATCCGTGACGCAGCACGGTTTTCCCCGACGCAGAAATAGCGCCGAGATATGCGGTGAGCTACTGGAGCCCCCCTGCCGGGACACTTTTCAAACCAATTCCACGACCACTGGATTTTGTACAACATATGAACAATGAACAAAATATATTGAACAACATATATTGAATGAACAACATATATTGGGTGGGTGATTAAATCCATGTAACTGGATTAAACACATGTGCAGTGTGTTTACAAGAGTAGGCAACACTGAAAGCTTCCCTTTACAAAAAAGTTAACAATAAAGTTAACTCGAATTGCATTCGTTATGAAGTAGTAGTGTTTGCGAAAATGATTTTCCTTCTTTAACACACTCAGTGCCAGCCATGCAATGCGCCTTACCCCCCTTGAATGCCACCACCCACTTCAATGATAGAGCCCTCATATTTGCAAACGCATAAACTATGTCTTAAATTATGGCTATGTGTCTAATCTGGCCGTCGCTTATCAATGACTTGTTTGCAGTCAACATTGTCAAAGCGGATTGTTTTTTAATCGGTTCATTTCCGTTTTATACCATTTTGAAAAACGCTTGTTTTTTTTTGTTTCAGGAAAATATAAAGATTCTGTGATAATCGCCCTTTACTGGAATATTCTGGAATACACAAAAAACGTTGTAATTTTTCGGCCAATTTATGAATCGTTTTCAAATAAACGCTAGATTATCGATAGTATATGTGTACTTATGTACGCTATAGACGTGAGCTGAAAAATCGATTCTCTCATCTCCTGATCAGCACACACACACACATAGGGCACACGTTGATATCTCTGTGAAAAAAGCTGTGATTATCCTAAGACTGGTCAAATAGATTCCTTACCTCAGATCAGATGTTCTCCAAAAAGATTATTCCAATTCCTGATCGCCATTCCAAATATCGATCGCGTTTATTGATCCAACGCTGGGTACTGGAAATATGTATTCCACGCTGTTCTGGTGGTGGGCAATGAATCGATCCTCTCGGGTGACTTGCCCGAGAAGTAAAATGAGGAAGCAGGATTTTTCCCCCCCCATGTGTTTCATTCAATCCATTCCAAAGGGGTGCAGTACCACAGGGAGAGTTGATAGGGGGGGGCGGTATTTTCCCAATGGAGCTCAGAGAGAGTTTGCAGCACTAACCTGAGACTAGATTGATAAAATATGAATTCAAATCGCTAATAAAAAAAAAACTAGATATCTCGTCGCTGGCACTCAACGGTCGGCATGAACTAACGAGAAATCTCGTCGCTGGCACTCAAAGTGTTAAGGACAGGCTGGCTGGCCATCTTCAATTAACTTCCCCTCAAGCACTTACAAAAGGAAACTAAATAAAAACTATACTTCAGACTTAGTGTCTGACTCTTAACCACCAACACTTGCACAGACTACAACATATGACGTATATCATGCCAGTTAGGGTACCTTGTGTATACTGCACCTTGTGTATACTGTTTACTTTTACTCTTACTCATAGTATACATTCAGATTCAAATTCCTTATTGACATATTGGCACCTTTGTTTACACAGTTTATTTTTCTCATATTTTTATATTCAGGGTTAATTATATTGTTTACATTATTTCTTTTTTCACATTTTTATATTCAGATCAAATGTTATTGTCTATTTATGTCTTTCTACTATTACCCTGCCCATACCTCTACCTCCCCTCCCCCATGCTGCTATGACTCCTGAATTTCCCCAAGGGGATCAATAAAGGAATATCTTATCGTATCTTAGTCCTGGATGCCTGAGAAATCTCCAGAGCGCTGTCTCATGCCATGGCTGTGTCTTGTTGCAGGGAGACTGTTGAACAGTATTTTCCGTACAAAGTGAGTTTTTCCAAAGCGCGATACTCAAACACAGTTATAATGATATAATGATTCTAAATTGTAAACGGTAATACTAACCGTTGGGAATTTTTACAGTGGTTTATAATAAAACTGGTAACATTCATCCCTACTCTCCTCTGTGAGTCACTATCTACAGTACCTATTTATTTTTCTCTCTGATTTTCTCTCTGACTCTGTTGCTCTCTTTCTCTCTCAATTTCTCTCTCTCTCTCTCTCTCTCTCTCTCTCTCTCTCTCTCTCTCTCTCTCTCTCTCTCTCTCTCTCTCTCTCTCTGTCATTCTCTAGCTCCCTCTATCTATCTAGCAGGTAGGTACATAGGTAGGCACAGTAAGTAGGTAGGTATAGGGGGGTAGGGAGGGTATACATGGACGCAATAATGTGCACTCACTGCCCAAAGGTTGATGCCCAGAAAAATAGAAAGAAAGAAAGAGGGAGGGGTCTCGTGTGTGTGTGTGTGTGTGTGTGTGTGTGTGTGTGTGTGTGTGTGTGTGTGTGTGTGTGTGTGTGTGTGTGTGTGTGTGTGTGTGTGTGTGTGTGTGTGTGTGTGTGTGTGTGTGTGTGTGTGTGTGTGTGTGTGTGTGTGTGTGTGTGCGCTCATTGTCCCTCAACACAATAGTATTAAATCTTGTGGAATAGACACAAAACACCATTACTTAGAGAAACCCACATCATTACACACACACACACACACACACACACACACACACACACACACACACACACACACACACACACACACACACACACACACACACACACACACACACACACACACACACACACACACACACACACACACAACACAACTCCCATCACTGTCATTTCCTGCTGTGCCAGTCACAGTAGTAATTGATGGTGCTGGGGGAGAGGTGACTGGCCTGGGGAGAGATCCCACTGTGTGTGTGTGTGCGTGTGTGTGGGCATATGTATGTGCTTATTTATGTGTGTGTTCAGTGCTCATAATAATCATTCATTCAGTTCTCCCTGCCAACATAGTCAATGTTGTTCTTGTCCATAATGGCTTATTTTAGAGGTGCAGTAGCCCGGACTTTAGATTACAAAGCTCCTGGTTTTCCTGATTTGGTAGCCTTGATCATGTACACAGGCTAGCTGTGAGAAGCTTCCAAATGGCTGGTCTCACTAGGAGAGCCAAGCAGTTAGCAGGGTATTTATTGTTCAGTATCTGGTCTCACTAGAGACAGTTAGCACAGTATTGTTCAGTATCTGGTCTCACTAGAGACAGTTAGCAGGGTATTGTTCAGTATCTGGTCTCACTAGAGACCGTTAGCAGGGTATTGTTCAGTATCTGGTCTCACTAGAGACAGTTAGCAGGGTATTGTTCAGTATCTGGTCTCACTAGAGACAGTTAGCAGGGTATTGTTCAGTATCTGGTCTCACTAGAGACAGTTAGCAGGGTATTGTTCAGTATCTGGTCTCACTAGAGACAGTTAGCAGGGTATTGTTCAGTATCTGGTAGGGGTGTAAAGGTACACATATCCGTACCAAACCGTTTCAGTACTGGACCTTAGGTTCAGTACGGCAGTGTACCGAATGAATACAACGATATGTTACCCACTAACGACCGCCCACCGGGGGCTGTTTTTTTCACAATCTAATATAATTTTTTAATTTATTTTATTTTAACAAGTCTATTATTAATTTCAATACAGAATATTTGTTGACAGCCCTACAAGTACAATTATTTACCGCACACTACATCACCCCTGAGTGGAACATGGAAAGCCAAAGTTTCCCCCACTGTACCGAAAACCCTGGACTTAAAGAAAATCAAATGTATTGTTTTTTTTACAGTACCGAAATGTGGCACCGGTGGATCTCATGTGAATCGGTACTCGGTAGTACCGACGTCATTCGGTCGCTACCCTTAAAAGTACCGGATTCGGTACCCATCCCTAGCTATGATTGGTGTGCAGGAAACACTGCTTTCTGCACCCTTGAATTGGCCTCTGTATGTTATCGCATTTAAAATGTTAATGTCATGTGGACATCTTCAAAACGGAGAGACATCTGTGTTTGTATGCGTCTGTCCGTGTACATGACGAGACATACAGTACATACTGTACGCACACATCACATCTCTCCTCTGACCACAGACACACACATGTGTACATGTGCATGTGTGTGGTTGAGACACAAAATAACAAACGCACATCATTAGACAGACACACATTCACGCACACGCGCACAGCCCAGAGTACTGCTCCCCCACAGCGACTGTCATGCCATCATTGTTGCTTCCCAGAGGAAGATGTGACAGAGACTCCCTCAGTTGCATCCAGCAGGGAGCCTTGTCTACTTTTCAGACAGTCTACTCTGTCTGTCTACTTTTCAGACAGTCTACTCTGTCTACTGTCTACTGTCCAGACAGTCTACTCTGTCTACTGTCTACTGTCCAGACAGTCTACTCTGTCTACTGTCTACTTTCCAGACAGTCTACTCTGTCTAATCTGTCTACTGTCCAGAGAGTCTACTCTGTCTACTGTCTACTGTCCAGACAGTCTACTCTGTCTGCTGTCTACTGTCCAGACAGTCTACTCTGTCTACTGTCCAGACAGTCTACTATATCTACTGTCCAGGCAGTCTACTCTGTCTACTGTCTACTGTCTATACAGTCTACTCTGTCTACTGTCTACTGTCTACTGTCCAGGCAGTCTACTCTGTCTACTGTCTACTGTCCAGACAGTCTACTCTGTCTACTGTCCAGGCAGTCTACTCTGTCTACTGTCTACTGTCCAGGCAGTCTACTCTGTCTACTGTCTACTGTCTATACAGTCTACTCTGTCTACTGTCCAGACAGTCTACTGTCTACTGTCCAGACAGTCTACTCTGTCTACTGTCCAGACAGTCTACTCTGTCTACTGTCCAGACAGTCTATGGGAAGTTAACACCAGCCTCATAATTAGCAAAGCCCACCAGAGGCTCCACTCCCTGCGCCAGCTTAAAAAGTTTGGTGTGTCCAGGGAGGCGATGCTCAGTTTTTATAGAGCCACTGTAGAGAGTGTCCTTACCTTCTCATTGACTGTGTGGTACGGAAACACCACCGTCCATGATAGGGGACATTTAGAACGTACTGTACGCACAGCGTCAAAAATCATCGGCTGTGAGCTCCCCTCTGTGGCCTCCATTTATGCCACACAAATCCGGCGGAAAGGGGAAAAGGTGATCAGGGACCCTTCTCACCCTGCTTACGACCTCTTTAACCCCCTTCCCTCTGGCAGAAGACTCCAAAGTCTCAGGTGCAGGACATCCCGTTTTAAAAACAGTACATATCCTGAGGCTGTCCGTCACCTGAACTCGAGTACAAATGTACAGGCACTTTGCACAACAAGGGCTAGCACCAGCCAACATGCACTTTAAGGCAATATGCACTTTAAAACTGGTACACTGAACAATTTATTTTAGGTATTGTAGCATTTTTTTCTTCTTAATTGTTTGTGTAAAACTCTTTATTGTGGGGATTGTACTCTTGTGTTTTTATATTGTATTCTTGTGTTTTTATATTGTATGTTTTTAACATTGTCTGTACTGTACGTGGCACCAAGACAAATCCCAATCAACAGTGTTGAAATGGCAATACAGTTTCTATCTATCTATCTACTCTGTCTACTGTCTACTGTCCAGACAGTCTACTCTGTCTACTGTCCAGACAGTCTACTCTGTCTACTGTCCAGACAGTCTACTCTGTCTACTGTCTACTGGATTAGACTGGCTGGACAGTAGACAGAGTAAACACTGTGTCATCAACCTCTGACACACCACACAGCCAAGACAACAGAGAATATCCTAACATATCTAAAGGAAAAATACCGAGATATATACATTTGGTCTTGCAGAAACCTCCCAAACAGTTGCATTTTCTGGGACTGTATTAAGTATGGCTGCCCCTTGTTTGAAGCCATTTAAAATTGTCTATCTATCTCACAATGCAAAGTGTCCAGCATCCTGATTGACTGTTAGCAAGCATCTGCACTACCAACCATTAGAGCTAGTGTTAATTAGAGATTAACTAGAGGTTAACTAGATATTAACTAGAGGTTCATTTGAGGTTACCTAAAGGTCTGCTCTTCTTTCTCTTGCTTTCTTATATTTTCCTTCCCCTCTGCTCCTTTTCTCTTGTTACTTTGCTGGCTTGCATTAATGTCCCTGAGAAAACCTCTCTTCTCCTCATCTCCTCTCCCCCCTTCGCTCCAATCCTCTCCTCTCCTCCTGTTCTCTCCTATCCTCCTCATTATCCTCTCATTTCCTCTCCCATCCTCTCCACACCTCTCATCCCTTCCCCTCTCTCTCTCTCTCTCTCTCTCTCTCTCTCTCTCTCTCTCTCTCTCTCTCTCTCTCTCTCTCTCTCTCTCTCTCTCTCTCTCTCTCTCTCTCTCTCTTCCCTTCCATTCTTCTCCTCTTCTCCCACCACTCTCCCTCCTCTACTCTCTTCTCCTCTCTTCTCCCCTCAATCTCTCCTGTCTCCTCTCCTCTTCTCCCCTCACTCTCTCCCCCTCTCCTCTACTCTCTTCTCTTCTCTACTCTCTTCTCTCCTCTCTTCTCCTCTCTTCTCCCCTCACTCTCTCCCCCTCTCCTCTAATCTCTTCTCTTCTCTACTCTTCTCTCCCTCTCTTCTCTCCTCTCCCCTCACCCTCTCCCCCTCCCCTCTCTCTCCTCTCTTCTCCCCTCACTCTCTCTCCCCTCACTCTCTCTCCCCCTCTGCTCTCCTCTCTCCTCACTCTCTCCCCCTCTCCTCTCCTCTCTTCCCCACTCTCTTCTCTTCTCCTCTCCTCTCCTCCATGTCATGGCTGTAGGTTTTAATGGAGTCAGTGCAGCGCAGCATGAATGGCCCAGTGACTAGAGGGAAACAACAAGCAGAGAGGAGAAACTTTCAGGGATATTTCTGTTCCAGTCGGCTGGACCTGCAAACCACCACTCATGCTTCACAACGAAACATATTTAGTGTGTGTGCATGTGTGTGTGTGTGTGTGTGTGTGTGTGCACTTGCATGGCCAAACACGTACACAAGGCTCGGTACAGATGCAAAGCCATAGAAATCGTATTGGCAGTCAGTTGGACCACAGTTGAAAAGTGTGCTCAGTAGAGCACAGATCTCCACCAGACGGCAGTGACACAGTTTGTTGAATGTGCCTGCCTCATCCTCTGAACATCATAGGGTGTATGTATGTGTGTCCATGTTGCATGTGTAAATGTAATGGAGGTGTATTAACCTCTTAAATGTTCGGCGTCCCACCGGTGGGACGTTTTGCACTCGCATGCACTTCGCAGCACTTTGCGCTTGTCTGCCGGTTCCGGGCTGCATTTTTCACAGATCAACCAATACATAGTTTGAAAGTTTAAATTGCCGCCTTTCGATTGTCACCACACTCAACCTATTGCGTGCTTTGGGTCTCGAGTTACAAGACGGAATATACGGCGAGCGTCATTTGACAAGCCGTTCCAACGAGTGACCACATCTGGTTGTAAACGGTCCTGAACTGACCAGTCACCGCTGATGGCCAAAATGATTGACCACCGTTGTAGCCAAGGAGCGTCTGCTCCGAGTGCTGATTGCAACGAGAAGGGGGCAGAAGAAGACGAATAAGTTCTTTGTTTTAACTTGCACGTCTGAATGAATGGAAGTGGACGGCCATTTTGGATAATCTCACTGAATTATTGCGGTACACACATTACAAAAAACATAATTTTCCATGGGATTTTTATAAACTTTAGAGCTGTACTACATAAGACTTTAGGCTATGGAATCGTTATGTTTTCTAGCTCCTACCTCTCAGCCGGAACTTAAAAACAGGCATCTGGCAACCAGTAAAAATAAATGTGAGTACACAAAACTTTTACTTCAGTGTGTTCAAACTTCTGTTACTCTATTTCAGGGGTTCCCAAACTTTTTCAGCTCGAGACCCAAAAGAGAAATTTGGTGTTTCCCTGGGACCCAAACTTACAAAAATACATCATGAATTGCCATAACATACATTTATAAACTACTGATAAAGAACACAACCTTAAACCTTAAACCCCAACATTGAGCAACATTCTGCTTAATTTGTACTGACTTATTTAAAAATTCTACTGACCTGACATCATGCTAGAAGGGGTATGATATTTCATCTATGGCACAATGAAATCTAATGAGACGTATGTGGCTGGTTGATGTTTTCAACCAGCAGATCTATTCTGGGCTTGGTTTTTGAAAGTGCTATTCTGAGGTCATGCTTAGCATTTAGTCTGTTTCTGTATTTGTTTTTCAGGTATGCTAGAGTAGAACACCCAGATTCACATAAGTATGTGGTGCCAAACTGAATCAACACATCTACAGCTTTTTTATTTAAAAAAAATTTATTACCGGTAATAAAAAATAAAATAAAAACAATGATTTTTTTTTAGTTTTTTAATTTATTTATTATTGGCGACCCAATAAAAACGGGTCCGCAACCCATTTAAGTTTGGGAAACGCTGCTCTATTTCATTAGCACTCAAAGTGATTTTTCTTTATTGTAGGGATGCTCGATATTGGCTTTTTTACCGATACCGATATTCCGATATTGTCCAACTCTTAGGGTGTGTTCACATCTGAAAGTCCGGACTTTCCGTGGATAGTCCGGACTTTCTGGTGGACCAAATGTGAAAATGATACATTGTTTAATTTTGGTCTGCGTTCACACTACCCTGTTTGGTGCGGATCTAATTTGTAAACAAAGGACATGCTGTCGCCAAGTCGTTCATCTATTGGACTAGCACTCAAACGTAAACAGTTGCCGCCAGCGTATTGACACACCTCGCCCACACGCCGACTGTTTAGATTTCATTTGTCTAGCTGTCACTCTCATGCCTGGTTGCTATGCTTGTTGCTATGCCTGTCACAAGTGACGTATTAACATTTGCGGGTTTAGCGCGCGAGGGAAAGAGCCGTCACCTCGTCGTTACCCCACGTTGATCCTCGACTCATTGCTGTCTTTTTTTATTTTAATTTTTTTCCGCTGTGAGATACAGACAAGGCTGCTAATGTGAGGATGAAGTTATTAGGTGGAGTTGCGCCTGCGCGCTCTTTGGGGAAGAGTTGGGTCGCGACTCGCGCGACTGCTCATTCATCTAGAGAGACAGAGAGGAAGAGAGAGACTGTCCGCGCGCGGCGCCAGTCTAGAGAGACAGAGAAAGAGCGAGAGAGAGGCAGAGAGAGAGAGAGAGAGAGAGAGAGAGGAAGAGAGAGACTGTCCGTGCGCCTGTCATTCATTTGAGTTGGGTTGCAACGTGCGCGCAAGCTGTCACTTGGCGCTGTCAAGTTGGGTCGCGCGACCGCCGCCACTAGGCACCTGTCACTCATTTGCTCTAGATTAGATACTATATAAAGTTCGTTTTGCGTTCACACCAACAGCAAACGAACCATGGTCCACTTTGAAACGAACCGAGTCCCAACTTTTCAAGAGGACCATGGTTCGGTTGTTTGGTCCTCATTATAGTTCGGTTTGCGTTCATACCTGTACAAACCAAACGGACTATCGATCTAAAGGGACCATGGTCCACTTAAAGGGACCATGGTCCACTTAAAGTGGACCAAACAGGGTAGGTGTGAACGCGCCCTTAATTTCCGATACCGATATCAACCGATACCGATATATGCAGGGTTTCCCACCCCAAAAAACGGAATAATTTCAGGTAACTAATCATTTCACTGGATATATATATAACAAATATTGTTATTGTTTTTTTCTTTTTTTAAACCGATACCGTTATTTTCCGATATCACATTTTACTGCCGATATCGGCCGATAATATCGGTCGGCCGATAATATCGGACATCCCTACTTTATTGTGTAAGAAACTTCAGAATGTTACATTTAAAAAGAGACCAGACTCATGCATGTGCTATAAGAATAAAGTATAATAAATCGCAAATTACTTTGGGTATGCAATGGTCAAAAAGAAATATGTCATGTTCACTAATGGAAGTTATGCAAATGTGTAAATCCAAAACTGCATAGTGCACTTTTTAAAATAATTTGATTCGTATATTTATGAGGTTATACTGTTTTATTATTTACATTGAAAAGATAGAGATAATTTGTTAAAGCTGGATTTTCTACAGAAGAGGTATTAGTTAGTTTCCCACTAGCCATCCAGGGTCAAATCCGAGCACGATCGCCCCAAAATAAGTGTGATGAGAACGCTCCGCTCCGTCACCGGGGACGCTGATTTGCTCCATGCCGGGACCACTTGAAAAGGTGGTTTTGGGTGTGAATCAACGTCGACGACGACGGAACGATCGCAGATGTGCAAACAAACTGTACCAAAACACGGAAGAGGCTTGCTGTAACAAGTGGTTCTGTTGGTGCTAACCTGCTTGCCCAGAATAGAGTTGTATTCATACTTCAATTTAAAAATATTATTTAGGTCCGTTTGGGATTGTAGCCTGTAAAACCTGCTCCAACGAGGGAGCGCTTATGTCTCTCTTTCTCTCTCTCCCTATCTCTTTCTGCAAGAGCCTGCACCCAGTTAAGGTGGTATTGAGAGAGCACATTATATCTTATCATAAGATATAGAACACATTATATCTTATCATAAGATATAATGTGCCCTCTCAATACCACCTTAAGGCTCTCTTCACTTCTCACACGCTTCTCCGTCTCTGTGTGTGTGCGTGTGCGTGTTGGGCGAGTGCGTGTCTGAGGGAGAGACGATAGAGAAGGGCTGCCGGTAAAGCACATCATTCTATCTCATTTGATCCCGAAATGCTTTATCCGAGAGCAAGAAGGGTTGAAACCAACTAGGTGCATACGCCACCTGCTGTATCGGAGTGTTGCTCTCCTCTTGTGCTTGGGAACGAAACGAGATTGTAGTGTGAAAGCAGGCCAGAGGGGGGAGTGGGAGGGGGGGCTATCGCTCTCGAGGACGGAGCAAGGACGGAGCGGACCAACCATTCCTAATGAGAAAACGCCCGTAGAACATTATTTCATATTTTTTTGTTATTTATTGTTGTCCAGTAAGACTTGAAAAGAGAGCTATTATTTTGTTACAGGTTGATTTGTAAGTTATTCTTGTGCCATTGAGATTTGTCAGAGATAATTGTAGGCATAATAAAACATGTTGATTGTTGAGTAACTTTGGTTTGGCGTGTCTCTGGTTATAGAGAGATATTATTGTGTTATATAAAATAATATAAATAATCATTTTCTATCCATACAGAGGAGGCATACTTTAAAATATAGTATAACAATAAGGCATATTTGAGTAAACATTGAGTATCATTATGTATCTCGAGGCTGGGGCCAGCATGTCCTCTTTTTTGGAAATCAAAATATGGTCACCCTACATTAAAGACTAGAGACCAGCAATGCTGCAGGATGCTACAGCAGGCCGTTAGTATATAGAATAGTTGACCATCAGGAATAGGATACAAAAATACCAATCCAATTTTACATTTACATTTTGTCATTTAGCTGGCGCTTTTATCCAAAGCGACTTACAAGTTTTGTACGACAAGCCAGCAGGAAGGGTACAACTCTTATCAGTAACAATGTTCATCAAAGTGTTGAGTGGTACAGTGTAGGTTAGTATATTTGGATGAGTGCATGACAGTAAGAAAGTTATTATTTAAAAAAAAAATGCAGATATGGATTGAAGAAGTGTGTTTTTAGTCAAGAATTAAGTTGCTAAGAAGTTGGCTAACGTTAGCATTAAAGGTCAAGAGCTGAAGCAAACTCGTTGCAGTGAGCTTGCCTGCTAACTAGCTAGCGGCATACCTGGCTAGAAACTAGAAACATCATCAATAACTAAGTGAAGTTATTAGTTATAAGTTTCGCTACAAGATATTGCTACAAGCTATTGTCTTGGTTTACTGATGTTCGTTTGACTGTTTTGACTGTGCAAGTCTGTTTGACAGCAAAGTGTGTTACTGATGTCAATAGCTGACAGGAAATAAACATCCAACCAAGCTGTTTCCCTAGCAACGGTAGTGCTAATAGTGTGACTAGTACACTATCACACTATTACACACTATTACACTATCACACTATTATACTATTAGCAAGAATTGCTGTGGACACACGGATACACAGACAGACATGTGGACAGTTGGCTAACACTGGCACATTTATAGAAATGTTGATTAATTTGCATTGTCAAAATAAACCAAGTTAAATTAATAGTCTCATTCTCTTTCTCATTGCTCTTTCTTGCTCTCTCTCTCTCTGTCTCAGATGGCGGCGCTCCAGAGTCCTTTCTATGGAGATAAGATGAACCTGTACTCTCTGTGTAAGAAGATTGAACAGTGTGACTACCCCCCTCTCCCCTCCGACCACTACTCAGAGGAGGTATGTAACGCTGGCACGTGTGCTTTACAGTCAACGTTTATTATTAGACTAATCTGTTTTGTAATCACAGGTTGTTGAGTTGGTGCTGAAGTGGGTCATACATCTCATAGAAAAACCTCAGTGCTCAGTGGGCTCTACCCCTAACCCTGGCACTGTTAGTGCCATGCTCTACCCACTGAGCTACTCAGGGAATAGAACCCCTAACCCTGGCACTGTTAGTGCCATGCTCTACCCACTGAGCTACACAGGGAATAGAACCCCTAACCCTGGCAGTGTTAGTGCCATGCTCTACCCACTGAGCCACTCAGGGAATAGAACCCCTAACCCTGGCAGTGTTAGTGCCATGCTCTACCCACTGAGCTACACAGGGAATAGAACCCCTAACCCTGGCAGCGTTAGTGCCATGCTCTACCCACTGAGCTACTCAGGGAATAGAACCCCTAACCCTGGCAGCGTTAGTGCCATGCTCTACCCACTGAGCTACTCAGGGAATAGAACCCCTAACCCTGGCAGTGTTAGTGCCATGCTCTACCCATCGAGCTACAGGATCACAGTAGGGCTGCATAATTAATCAACATTTGATCTAACTCACAATATGGCCCAGTGCAATTTCCAAATCGCAGGACTCTCCAATATTTGAGAAGTGTTGTGGTGCTGCAGAAGTGTTGTGGTGCTGCAGAAGTGTTGTGGTGCTGCAGAAGCCTGGGCTACAATCGTATTCCAAAACTGTAAGAAAACATCTTTGTTTGCTGCAGAAATCACATTGTGATAATTTCTTTTATTATTATTTTTTCTTTCCTGTATTTCTTTTTTTTTGTATTTTCTTTTTTTTATTATTTTTTAAACATAACATCAAATTAGACACACAAGCATTAACAGTAAACATCCAATGAAATCACCATTTAAATAAATGTAGTATATGAGATATATACCTAATACTTGCTATCTAATACCCTACATACATATGCTCTCGCTCGCTCGCTCACCCCCCCCCCCCCCCCCCCCCCCCCCCCCGGACCCCCAATTGGATAATCCATCCATTATCATTCGTTCCTAACCAGGCACTACAATTCATATGCTAGCTTTTATTCTCTCCACCACTTCTAACCAGATTGCAATTTTGGTTTCACAGACACCTAAAATTCTTGCTGTAGATATTTCTAGATAAATCACATCGAGATAGGTAAGAACCCATACCTTCCGGCACATTTTTTCCGGTTGAAACCATCGTGATGCTATCAGCTTTTTAGCCGCTGTGAGACCAGATAAAACTAGTCTCTTTAGCTGTATAGGGGCTGCAAACTGAAAAACATCATTCAACAGCAATACAGAGGGGTGTACAGGTATGTTCAGAAATAAGAAATTTGATAATTGCTGGGACACTTCTTTCCAGAATATCTTAACTGGTGGGCAATCCCAATACATGTGCATAAATGTACCCTCATCCCCATTTGTACATAAGGAACATCTGGAGTCTTTTTTAAGTCCATTCTTTTCAATCTTATAGGAGTCAGGTATGTCCTATGAATATAATTAAGATTAATTTGTTGATGGTCGGGTTACGTGACGCAATTCGAACGTTTGCCCAGACTTCTTGCCAATCAAAATTTATTTCCAAGTCTGGTATATCCCTCCTCCAGACTGAGTCTAGGGGGAGGATTCCATACGAGGACGTTAGTAAGTGATGATAAAAATCAGATACGAAGCCTCTCGATGTCTCTCTTTCATAGAAGAATTTGTGATATCTGTGGTGCTCAATTGGTATCCTTAATGGGACTCCATGAGCCTTCAAACAAACCAATAACTGTGCGTAAAAATAATATGTGGAACTGGTGAGATTACATTTTTTTATGTATGTCTTGATAACTACAAAAACCCTGTTTGTTGAAAACATCTCCTAATGTGTGTATGCCCTGCTTTTCCCATTTAGGGTATATTATAGGTCGTTTTCCAATAAGGATTGTGATCATTTCATACTTTTCTCAATGAAAAGGAAAATGCTGAATGAGAAATGATGATTCTCTATTGTCAATCATATCGCAATTGCAATACCTATCAAACAAACCATGAGGATTTTAGTTGGGTTTTCTTTTTACCCCAAATCGTCCAGCGCTCGCTCCAATGTACTGCATGGCCTACCGACATACTGCCAGTACACTAAGCCAAAGCAGCCAACAGGACTCTCTCCACTACACTACAGTAGATGATATTACCGTACACTGGCTAACCTCTGTGATCGAAAGAGCCAATATGATTACATAACTGTTTGAAATGAAACGTGTATATGAAAAGCATCTGTCTATGCCAGGCAGGAGGGTCAACCTTAATGCGTTTTGTAGTGTCGTGTTTCCATAAGTCAGTCTGAACCCACTGGGACTGCGGTCCGGACTCGCTAATGTAACTTAGTAGCTCTGTGGTTACAGATAGGTAGATTGTT
>NC_140167.1:63021660-63035249 GCF_963971535.1 Notolepis coatsorum | reverse complement strand
CTGCCGGAAGCATCTCTCATTGATCTGTCTGTGTTCAGTAGGAGTGTAGCCCACTCCCTTCCTTTAGATATAAACAGATTGATTTCAAAGAGCAGATTGTTTTTCTTTTTAAGGTATAATCAAAGATATACAGTACCTGTGTGTGTGTGTGTTTGTTTGCGTGTGTGTGTGCGCGTGTTTGTTTGCGTGTGTGTGTGCATGTGTGTGCATGAGAGCATGAAGAAAGAAGGGGTATAAATGTATTTTTTCCATCCTCATTTGTCCCAGGTGAGAGTTGACTGTTTGAATGTGTCCCAGGTGAGAGTTGAATGTTTTGAGGCTTTTCCAGAGAACGTTTTGGAATTGAAGTTTTCTTTTGTTTTTTTTCTCGTTTTGTTTTTAGAAGCCTAAAATATCAATACATTGTTTTTTTTTAAGTTTTTTTTTGCACATTTGAAATAGCTTGTGGCGCCTGCTTGTCAATGGCAGCCTGAGCTGCATCAAACATATTAGCTGCTAGAGAGAGAGAGAGAGAGAGAGAAGGAACCGTTAGGGATGGTCTCAAGACACAAGCAAGGAACTGCACTTGTATATAATTTGAAAGGCTCTTCTTGTTTGAACCTGAGTGATTCTAAACAGGTTAAACTGAGTTGTGGAGTGAAGCGGTATAATCAGTAGCCCTGCCAGGTCTGCAGGGTAGGTAGACTCTCTGTAAATATCTAGAAGTTCTGTAGCTTGTGACTGCAACTTGTTCCTGTTCGTGGACGACTCAGCCCTGCTGGTCTCTGACAGGGACAAGTTGCAGGTTGAAAAAAAAACCTCAGCTCTGAACTCGGCAGAATCTGCACCTGGCTTGCTGACAACAAACTATCATTACACCCAGTGTGCGAACCATACCAGGATCTTCGGGGGGAGGGGCAAACAAAAAAAGAAGGCCAGAGTCTTGCGACTGCCTTCCTCGATGTTGATTAGTTGGTCGAAAAGAGTTACCTTGATGAGCGCGCTCCTCTCCAAAAGTTTAACTAGTTTCAACTTTATGCTCCAAACGCTGCCGCCGAGGCGCGGCGCTGGGAAAAGGAGCGCGCCTGTCGCATAGAAATTAATGACAGAAAGGAGCTGACAACTCATAAAACGTCCCCGGTCAACACAGGCCATAGGCTATAGGTATGAGTATTACAGAACCACACATAGTCCACACCACACAGGTGTCTAAATACACATGCTCAGATGAACCCCTCTGATCCAACACTAAAATTCACACACAACAGTCCTATTTACACATAAACACACGGATGAACCAATACCGAACAACAAGTCCACGACCAAACACATCGAGTCTAACATTATTATAGTAGGCAAAAAAATTCAACATTATCGCCACCCACCTGTCCTGATGGTCTGCCCAATTCTCAAAATCTGCATGTCACAGAAGTAGTCCCCGCAGCAAGCAGGCTGCTTCGCCTTCTTTGTAAAATCAAAATTGGTTAGAAGGCTTACTTCTTTGATATTCCGTTTAACTTTCGACATTATCCTGGATGCAGTGCAGTGCCGCCACGCTCCGAATGGTAAACGCAAGAATAGCATGCATGTTGCATGCATATTACGAGTAGGGTATATCTGCAGTGCCGCAACCCCATAGATTTATGCTATCGTCTATTACGGTGAATTAGTGCGCAAATCATTAATCATACATCAAAATAGCCTAATTTTATTATTATACACGATGATGACGATACAGAAAATTACAGAAAAATTAGAAATAATAAAAAAATAAAATACAAAAAAATAGTTCATGGCCACCCACATTTCACTGTATGCCCTGGTATGTATGTGACAAATAAACCTCTTGAATCTTGAAAAAAAAAAAAAAAAATAGAAATGCATGGCAAAAATAGCATTTATTGTCAGTATTTTAGAGACCCCCCAAAAATTCACAAATCATGTTTTCAGGGGAGCTGATGTCTGATCTAGGGGAGCCATGGCTCACCGAGCTCCCCCATGGTTCGCACCCTGATTACACCTGGGTAAAACAGAATCCATTCTCTTTGGATCAAATAGCAAACTCAGCAAGACCAACGGCTTCTCTGTTACAGTGGGTGACAATATTGTCACAAGGAAATATGAAATTACCTACCTGGGTTCCATCCTAGAGGCAAATCTTTCCTGTGACAAAGTGGCAACCAATGTAATCAAAAAAGTCAACCAACAAACAATATTCTTGTACCGGTCGGATCTCCTCTCTGGTAAACAAGAATACCTTGAAGACTCTAACAGGAGCACTCATTCAAGGGTACTACTTGCACCTCATGGTACCAAAGCACCTCAAAGGCCCTAAAAACAAGGCTACAAACATCACAAAACAAACTGGTCAGACTACTGCTTGGCCTTACTCCTAAAACCCACCTCACCCCTGCCCATTTTGACAATCTAGGATGGCTTAGAGTAGACGACAGAGTACAGCAACTTGCAATGGGCCTGGGCCCTCATTTATCAAGTTTTCTTAGAAAATGTTCTATTTCCATACGTAAGCACAGAATTTAGAATGTGTGCACGCACAAAAAAAACGGGATTTATCACACGTGCGTACACAGGTCCTACGCACACCTGTCATGATAAATATCACCTTGCTCCTACGCTGAGGCTCGTGCACACTTTCATGTATTTGCATACCAGAACCGCCCCGATTAACCATATACGGTAATGGAACACCCCCATGAAATGTGGAAAAGTGGACTGACCCGAGGGAAGGGTGTTATGGAGAAATACGAGACAGGTTGACAGACATGTACACGTACGGTGATGTCGGATATGATATCTATTAACCATTGCTGCCTGGGCAGCGCAAACACTAATAAAGACGGTGCTGGAATATGACTGCCTTTTCCCGTTTTGTTCGATTAATACCCAGGGATTAAAGTTCTCCTCAATTTTATTCCAAATCGCGACGGATTTCCCGTATTTTTTCTACCTGCTGCATATGATTTCTAGATGTCAGTATTGGGTAGCCTATATAAACAATAATACGAGAGCATATACAAGAACAATGAATCTCACTGCCATGTATGATGTAACCTATACGCCATGTATAGCCTGCCTATGTGATCAATAAAAACGCGAACTTGAATCCCTTGCCCCTTTTGTGACTGTGATGCATGGAGTGAATCCACAGTCACTTGCTCCTCAATAGGAAACCAACCTAGATTTACCCTGAAGGACTGGTTCTAACCGAACCGTTCGTTATACAAGTATCACAGAGACATTTCAAAGGTACTCAGAGTTGCACGAGTGTGAGGTTTCTGTCCTTGCTCACCTACTCGCTCTGTTCCTTTAAACCACCTCGCTCTGTTTTCCATTTGTTTCTGTTGATCATTTCATTCCCCCATTCACACGCTTCTTCCCAGAGACGTCGTTGATTGGTTCTCTCCCGTCCACACGCTTTTCAATCACATCCCCCAGCTGTCACTGCTTGTCAATCAATCAATCCCGTATTATTTATACCCCGTTTCCCCACTCAAGTTTTGTTGGATCGTTTTGATATTTTCTGTTTGCATTCGCCGTTCCTGCTGCTGCTGTTGTTCCCTGTGCTTTACCTCCAGGATATCCAAGAAGCCTTCCTCTTGGACACCTTTTTCCCGTGGCGACGCGCTCGCTCCGCTGCTGTTCCAGCGCTCTTTACGCACAACGCCTGGGTGAGTTTTTAATGACTGTCTTTGATCAAATTCCTTTTTTCGTGTGTTTTTATAACACTGAAGATTACCACCTTTTTATCAGACAGTCACTCACCCAGCGGTTGCCTTTTTGATTGTTTCACTGGGATAATATTTTGACCTAACATCTCCCACTGTGTGTTTATCACACCGAAGATATTATCACATTGGATTGTATTTTGGACTTCGCTCTCAGTGTCTATTTTTGCACCGAAGATATTTTCACTTGGGATTGTGTTTTGGAACATTGCTCACTGTGTGTGTTTACACGAAGATTAGCTCACTTGGATAACTTTTGTTTTTGGGTACAAGTCACCTCTCCTGTTCTCCTGCTCGTTCAACCTGCACCCTGTGTTGACTCGCTCCCTCTCTCTCTCTCTCGGTCCCGCATCACCTCGGAGATTCTGCCGAGAGAGGTCTGCAGAGCGGCTCTGACGTCAGCATCTGCTACCCCCTACTACCACCTCGGGAGAAGCTGCAGAGCAGCAGAACAATTCATCCTTGCTTGAATCCCAGTCTTGTTTAGACTCTTCCTATTCTGTGCTGTTTAATTAGTCTCAATAAACAAGCCCCTGTTTTTGGCAACTCTGAATCCTACTCTCTTGTGTCGTTGCGTTTGGGGTCGGTGTCAAACCATAACATTACGATCCAACCAAAATGACGACCCCAGCCGACACAGAGAGGGTCAGAACCGCACTTGCTAATCAAGTCGAGTTGACCAGGGATCACAGTCTCCAACTAGAGAGGGCTGCGGCTGCGGTGCAGGATCTCAGGGAACAGGTCCTGCCTATTCAAGGGTCAATGGCCGCTCTGGCGGGACAACAATCCGGTATTCTCGCTCAGCTTCACTCGCTGAGCGACACCGTTAATGCTTTACTTCCTTCACATCCTTCAGGAGCATTCACCGCAGCCCCAGCAGATCCCGCACCTCGGGAACCCCGTCTCTCCGTCCCACGGCTGTTCGACGGCAATCCCGAGGAGTGTGCCACATTCATCATGCAATGTGAGTTGGTTTTCCGTCATCAACCAAGCCGTTTTACTGCTCGAGGGTCCCAAGTGGCTTATATGACGAACTTGCTTTCAGGCCATGCTGCCCAGTGGGTCACTTCCTCCTGGGCAATGGATGCAGATTTTGTTTTCTCCTATCCAGACTTCGTGGCGGAGCTCCGCAGAGTGTTCCACCATCCAGCCCGAGGTCTGGACCCTGGAGCCCGGTTGGGGACTTTCCGACAGGGGAGCGGCAGGGTGACGGACTATGTCCTGGAGTTTCGACTGGCGGCGGTGGAGAGTGGATGGAACGACCCTGCACTTCGCCTAACCTTCTTGAGGGGGCTCAGTGACGCAGTCCGGGACCAGCTCGCTACCCGGGAGTTGCCCGACTCCCTCGAGGACCTGTTTAGCCTCGTCATCCGCATCGACGGACGCCTCCTGGAGAGAAGGCGCGAGAGGACCCGACTGTTACCTCCTGAGGTACCCCGGATTCCCCGGACGCATGACGTCACTCCTGGACGCCCTGTCCTCAACACTACTGGTGGTAGCAGGCCTCCCCGTTCGGTTCGCGAGGAGGAACCCATGCAGCTGGGACGCTCTCATCTGAGCCAGGCGGAGCGTGAGGCAAGGCTCAGGTCCGGTCTCTGCCTCTACTGCGGAGGTGCGGGACACCGAATCGCCGACTGCCCCACCCGGCCAAAAGATCAGGCTCGCCGAGACCCCGGGAGATCCTGGTGAGCCGTTTTTCCCATTCCCAGCGCCGCGCACCACCTGACCATCTGATGAGCGTCACCCTGGCCTGGGGGGACCAACGTGTCACGGTGGAGGCCCTCATCGACTCTGGGGCTGACGAGAATTTCCTCGACTTCGAGTTCGCTACCCGAGCCAACATTCCACTTGAGGACCTGGTGAGGCCCTTGGAGATCTTCTCGTTGGACCAACACCGCCTGGCCGACATCTCTCAACGCACCGGCCCAGTCGTGCTGACCATCGCTGGGAACCACGTCGAGAGAATCCAGTTCCTCATCACCCAATCCCCCCTTGTCCCGGTGGTCCTGGGTAGGCCCTGGCTCGCGCTGCACGAGCCCCACATCGCCTGGTCCTCCGGTACCATCAAGGGCTGGAGCTCCTCCTGTCACGCCCTGTGTCTGCAGGCGGCGTCCTGTCCCCCGCCCCGGAGGCCCGCTGGTGAGTTGCCTCCGGACCTCTCGTCCATACCTCCCGAGTACCACGACCTCTTGGAGGTTTTCAGTAAATCCAGGGCTCAGGCCCTTCCACCTCACCGCCCCTATGACTGCGCCATCGACCTCCGCCAAGGGGCTCCCCTTCCCGGCAGCCGCCTCTACAGTCTGACCGTTCCGGAGAAGAAGGCGATGGATCTCTACATCTCTGAGTCATTGGAAGCAGGACTCATTCGGCCTTCCTCCTCCCCGGTGGCGGCCGGTTTCTTCTTTGTTGGTAAGAAGGATGGGGACCTGCGACCCTGCATCGACTATCGTCAGCTCAACGAGATCACCATCAAGAACAAGTACCCCCTACCTCTCATGAGCTCCACCTTCGAGCCACTGACCCAGGCCTCGTTCTTCACCAAGCTGGACCTCCGGAGTGCCTACCATCTTGTCCGTATCCGTGAGGGCGATGAATGGAAGACCGCCTTCAAGACCCCCAGGGGCCACTACGAGTACCTAGTGATGCCGTTCGGCCTCACCAACGCCCCGGCGGTATTCCAGGCACTCATGAACGACGTCCTTCGTGACATGCTGGAGGTGTTCGTGGTGGTGTACCTGGACGACATTCTCATCTTCTCCAGGACCCTCGAGGAACACATCCAGCATGTCCGCCGTGTGCTGGAGCGCCTCCTCCACAATCGGCTCTTCGTCAAGGCGGAGAAGTGCCGTTTCCACTCCGACTCCGTCGACTACCTGGGCTTCATTGTTGAGAAGGGCTTGACCCGAGCGGATCCTCGCAAGATCCAAGCTGTGGAGGATTGGCCTGAACCCACCACTCGGAAGGAGTTACAGAGTTTCCTCGGGTTCGCCAACTTCTACCGAAGGTTCATCCGGAACTACAGTCAAGTGGCGGAGCCACTTACCAAGCTGACCTCCCCCGCTCTGCCGTTCGACTGGTCCCCAGCGGCATGCGCTGCGTTCCGCTCCCTCAAGAAGAGGTTCACTTCCGCCCCTATCCTGCTCCACCCTGACCCCAAGAGACAGTTCATTGTGGAGGTGGACGCCTCGGATACTGGCCTGGGCGCTGTCCTATCCCAACGTTCTCTTTCGGACCAGAAGGTGCATCCTTGCGCCTTCTACTCGCGTCGCTTCCTCCCTGCCGAGAGGAACTACGACACCGGCAATCGGGAGCTGCTGGCGGTCGTGGCTGCGTTGGAGGAGTGGCGTCATTGGCTAGAGGGTGCCGAGGAGCCTTTTACCATCTGGACGGACCACAAGAACCTGACGTTCATCCGCGCTTCCAGGCGCCTCAACGGTCGGCAGGCGAGATGGGCCAGTTTCCTCAGTCGGTTCGACTTCTCGCTGACCTTCCGCCCCGGTTCCCGCAACACGAAGGCCGACTCCCTGTCCCGGTTACACTCCAAGGGGGCTCCACCCTCTGAGGATCCTACTCCCATCCTCCCGGAGGCCCGAGTGGTTGGAGCCATCACCTTGGGCATCGAGGGTGTGGTTAGGCGTGCCCTACACTTCCAGCGTGCTCCTAGCAACGTCCCTATGCATCGTCTCTTCGTCCCCGACTCTGCCCGGTCCCGGGTACTGCTTTGGGGCCATACCAGCCGGTTCGCCTGCCACCCTGGCGTCCATCGCACGTTCTCCTTCCTGGCTCGTCGTTTCTGGTGGCCCACCATGCGGAACGACGTCAAGGAGTTCGTATTGGCCTGCGCGGTCTGTGCCCGCAGCAAGGCCTCTCACCAGGCACCCTCCGGGCTCTTGCAGCCACTTCCCGTTCCGAGCCGTCCGTGGTCACATGTGGCACTGGACTTCGTCACAGGTCTGCCCTCCTCCCAGGGGAACACCTGCCTTCTGACCGTGGTGGATCGATTCAGCAAGGGGGTTCACCTCGTGGCCCTTTCCAAGCTTCCCTCGGCGGCCGAGACGGCGGACCTCCTGACTCACCACGTGTTCCGCCTTCATGGGTTTCCCCAGGACATCGTCTCTGACCGGGGGCCCCAGTTCACCTCCCAGGTATGGCGGGCCTTTTGCAAGGGATTGGGGGCAACGGTCAGTCTTTCCTCTGGTTATCATCCCCAGACTAACGGGCAGACGGAGAGGATGAACCAGAGCGTGGAGTCTGCTCTTCGGTGTGTGGCAGCCGAGAGACCGGCATCCTGGAGCCGTTTCCTTCCCTGGGTTGAATACTCCATCAATTCAATGGTCAGTTCCGTCACCGGCCTCTCACCCTTTGAGGTTTCCCTGGGCTACCAACCCCCTCTTTTCCCCGCACAGGAGGCGGAAGTGGCAGTTCCCTCCATGCAGGTCCACCTCGACCGCTGCCGACGAGTTTGGGAGATCACCAGGACCGCGCTGCTCCGGACATCTGAGCGCGCCTGTCGTGGTGCCGACCGGCGCCGGGTTCCTGCGCCGACTTACCGCCCTGGGCAGAGGGTGTGGCTCTCCGCAAAGGACCTGCCGCTACGGTCCTCGGCCAAGAAACTCAACCCCCGTTTCGTCGGACCTTTCGAGGTCCTGAAGGTACTCAGTCCGGCGGCCCTGCGCCTGAAACTTCCTGCGTCCATGCACATCCACCCCGTGTTCCATGTCTCCCGGGTTAAGCCCGTCTCCCTCAGTCCCCTTATGCCTCCAGCTCCTGATCCTCCGCCTCCCGTGTTGGTGGATGGTCACCCCCAGTGGCAGGTCCGCCGGTTGATGGGCGTTCGTCGGCGGGGCCGGGGGTTCCAATACCTGGTAGACTGGGAGGGTTACGGTCCTGAGGAGCGTAGCTGGGTCTCCCGGCAGCTCATCGTGGATCCCAGCTTGATCACTGACTTCCATCGTGCCCATCCTGACGAGCCGGGTCGGCCTGGTCGCCGGGTGGCTCCCGTGGAGGAGGGGGTACTGTGAGGTTTCTGTCCTTGCTCACCTACTCGCTCTGTTCCTTTAAACCACCTCGCTCTATTTTCCATTTGTTTCTGTTGATCATTTCATTCCCCCATTCACACGCTTCTTCCCAGAGACGTCGTTGATTGGTTCTCTCCCGTCCACACGCTTTTCAATCACATCCCCCAGCTGTCACTGCTTGTCAATCAATCAATCCCGTATTATTTATACCCCGTTTCCCCACTCAAGTTTTGTTGGATCGTTTTGATATTTTCTGTTTGCATTCGCCGTTCCTGCTGCTGCTGTTGTTCCCTGTGCTTTACCTCCAGGATATCCAAGAAGCCTTCCTCTTGGACACCTTTTTCCCGTGGCGACGCGCTCGCTCCGCTGCTGTTCCAGCGCTCTTTACGCACAACGCCTGGGTGAGTTTTTAATGACTGTCTTTGATCAAATTCCGTTTTCGTGTGTTTTTATAACACTGAAGATTACCACCTTTTTATCAGACAGTCACTCACCCAGCAGTTGCCTTTTTGATTGTTTCACTGGGATAATATTTTGACCTAACATCTCCCACTGTGTGTTTATCACACCGAAGATATTATCACATTGGATTGTATTTTGGACTTCGCTCTGTGTCTATTTTTGCACCGAAGATATTTTCACTTGGGATTGTGTTTTGGAACATTGCTCACTGTGTGTGTTTACACGAAGATTAGCTCACTTGGATAACTTTTGTTTTTGGGTACAAGTCACCTCTCCTGTTCTCCTGCTCGTTCAACCTGCACCCTGTGTTGACTCGCTCCCTCTCTCTCTCTCTCGGTCCCGCATCACCTCGGAGATTCTGCCGAGAGAGGTCTGCAGAGCGGCTCTGACGTCAGCATCTGCTACCCCCTACTACCACCTCGGGAGAAGCTGCAGAGCAGCAGAACAATTCAACCTTGCTTGAATCCCAGTCTTGTTTAGACTCTTCCTATTCTGTGCTGTTTAATTAGTCTCAATAAACAAGCCCCTGTTTTTGGCAACTCTGAATCCTACTCTCTTGTGTCGTTGCGTTTGGGGTCGGTGTCAAACCATAACAACGAGGGTTTCGGACAGAGATACGGGATGGTTTGAAAGCTCGGCATTACTAATAAACATTTAAATATTTTGTATAAACTGCTCAAAACGGCATTATTTTCTGCGTTGGCTGCCTGGTTGTGATCACAGCGCATGCGCATCATGCACCCAACGCCGGAAATAATGCAGTGTTGACCAGTTTATGAAAAATATTTAAAATGTTTATTAGCAACGCCGAGCTTTCAAACCATCCCGTATTTGTGTCTGAAACCCTTGTGCAACTGTGAGTACCTTTGAAACGTCTCTGTGATTCTTGTATAACGAACGGTTCGGCCAGAACCAGTCCTTCATGGTAAATCTAGGTTGGTTTCCCATTGAGGAGCAAGTGACAGTGGATTCACTCGGTGTAAAAAAAAGAGACTGTCTTTTACTGTTAGTGTCTCAGTGAAGTTTCAACGGAGCGAGGTAATCTATTCTAACCAACAAATTGAAGTAGAAAGCATTTCGTTGTGGCCAATCTTATTTGGAAACATGACACAAAATAATAGTATGTCGCTTTTTATTTGAAACAATATTTAATCGTGTTTGGAGGTTGGTGTTCTGCATCTGCCCCCGTGCCAAACAAGCAAGCCAACCTATTGTTCGCGCATGAGCCCGTTATAATTACACTACTGTCGCTATTTCACAATGAACTATAATGAATTACGGTTCATACAGAACACGCGCCAGTAATGCACGGAAGCTTATTTCCGCGTTGAAACTAATGCATGCAACTGATGAGAGCCATGCCGTCCGTATGCAGTCCCCATATTCTACCACAGGGCGTCACCTACGCATGCTCTGGGCTGTGCGTAGACATACGCACAAAGTCAAGTTCACGTTCAAATTGATAAATCCCACACTTTGCTTAGAAATTGTCGTACGCACGGGTTAAGCACATATCTGTGCGTACGCAACGTTGATGAATGAGGGCCCTGGTCTACAAGATACACTACACCATTAATCAGTTTAGTGGGGAAATGTCCTGTGATTCGTTGGACAATAACATTGACGAATACACAGAGGCAGTCACTGGCTTCATACAAAAATGCATTGAGGACATTGTGCAGAGGAAAACAATCCGTGTTATTTCCAAACCAGAAGCCATGGATTAACAGTTCCGTTTGTGTGGCTCTACCAGAGAGGGACACAGCACACACATCCAGGGACAGAGAGGAAGAGAGGAGAACAAGGTACAACCTACGCAGTGTGATCACAGCAGCTAAAAAGGACTATAAAAATAAGATTGAAAAACAATTAACACTTTGATCGCCGGGGTTAAATTCATAATTTACCATCCCTCGCCAGCCCTATTTAACATGGAGAAGTTCCCCTTCTTTGCAGGGCTATAACTTTTTAAATTGTATTGCTCAATTGACATTACTATGGCCCATTCAACGTCCTATATATATTGTTCAGGGTGTAGCAACGTTATACTTTTTCATTCACATATTCATACTAAAATAAGTATGTTTTTATCGTTTTCTGCAGCTTTCTCCAGAACTTGATTTATAGCCCTAAATGCATTATATTGATGATCAAATACAGTTTGGTAGGAATCTGTGCGAGATAAAAAATGGAACTGGACGTGGTTCTAGGAGTTACTACGTATGATCTGATGTTGACCGGATGGGCGGGGGGTCGTTTATAATTCCGTGGGCAACGTTATATCATTCATTTAGTGTGGGTGATATGATCATCAGAGCAGTTAGTATCGAAGACATTACAAAATAACGCTGAAACTCACCGTAGCTTCCTCTCGCCGTTGGGAGATGAGCGTGGAACAGAATTTTTTCTATTATGGGATGTCGAAATATCCGATCCATTTCCAGGTTGTATAATAGTATATACGTCCAAATCATGTTGTTTATCGAGTTATTGGTAACGGATCACTATCCGTTGTGATCAGCTCGAGTCCTGAGACTATTACCGAGTGATCGGACCGAATTGAAATGAGCACCAGCTTCCACTTCCTGTTTCTCCCCTGGGCGATCCGCCGATCGGCCACCAGATGGCACTCTTGAACCATTGTAGAGTTGAGATGGACTCAACAGTACATCTCATGTCTCCGGGGGAGAAATATGATTTCCATCACAGATTTTTGAAATATTGATATCAAAGACGCTGTCCAGCGTCTTCGGCAGAATGAGCATGGCGGGGAAAGACGTGTTTCAGCGTCAACGGCGATTAAAGTGTTAAGCAGCAATGACTCACAACGTGTATGGAAGGGACTACACACAATAACAGACTTGAAAGGAAGACCCAACAGCACAGCTAACATCGCTGCCTCTCTACCGGACGAGCTGCAC
Organism: Notolepis coatsorum; assembly: GCF_963971535.1. Classification (NCBI taxonomy): domain Eukaryota; kingdom Metazoa; phylum Chordata; class Actinopteri; order Aulopiformes; family Paralepididae; genus Notolepis; species Notolepis coatsorum. The sequence continues at coordinate 63,023,123 of NC_140167.1, read as the reverse complement.
AGCTTTTACGCACGGTTTTAGGTTGAAAACAACACCAACCTCCCGGTAAGAGCCCCCACCACCCCTACCCCCGCCAAAATGAGCAGTGCCCTGGTTATCAACGAGGCTGATGTGCGCACTGAGTTTAAAGGAAAACGCCAACATTTTGAGAAATTAGCTTATTTGCCATCTTCCCTCGAGTTAGACAAGAAGATACATACCTTTGTTGTCTCTGTGTGTGCAGTAGGCTTAGGGAACGCCCGCTCCGTTAACTTAGCTTAGCTTCATCACTGGAAGTGGGTCAGACTTGTACCCTCAAGTTCCCTACAGTTCCCTACAGTCACGAAAGGATCCGAACCGATTGAAGTTTATGGATACCATGACTTAAAAATCCTCTTACCTTGACGATTAAAAGCCTCCCCAATTTAGAAAACAGTATTCCCATGGCTGGTGTTGATATACTGCTACTGTAGCTAACGAAAAACAACAACCGGACACTCAAGCAGACAACTTCTGGTCGGGGGGGTTCCAAAATAAAAGAGCGACATCTATATAGCAGCGGAAATACGTTTATTTTGTACATTATCTAACGTTAACACGAACCTAAACTAACGTTACAACTAACCTAAAGTTAGGAAAGCAGCCGGGCCAGATAACATCCCAGGCCGAGTGATCAGAGCATGCACGGCGGAGCTGGCTGGGGTGTTCACGGACATATTCAACCTGTCCCTCTCCTTGAGTGTAGTCCCCTCCTGCTTCAAATTAGCCCACATTGTGCCAAAAAAGAGCAAGGTAACAAGCCTCAATGACAGGCGCCCAGTTGCTCTTACCCCCATTCTGAGCAAATGTTTGAGAAGCACATCAAGGCACTGCTCAATGACAATAACACTATGTAACAAACCATCAAATACACTCACAGCACACACACCCACACGCACACACTCACTTTAAATAAACAACTCACTGTAGCACCCACTTTAGACACTTTAACACACTTTAGCCTGGACAAACACCAATACGCCTACAGACAAGACAGATCCACAGATGACGCAATAGCCACAACATTACATGAGGCCACCACCCACCTGGTGAAGGCGGGGAACTATGTGAGGATGCTGTTTATGGACTAGAGCTCAGCGTTCAACACCATAGTCCCCGCCAGACTCGACACCAAGCTCAGGGAACTAGGAGTCAACCCCAGTCTGTGTGACTGGATCCTGGACTTCCTGTCGGATCGACGCCAGGTGGTGAGGATGGGCCCTCACCCCCCCCCCCCCCCCCCCCTGTGATGTACCTGAACACGTTCAATGAACGATCGTTCATGAAATATTTTGGGCGAACGTGAACTGAATGTACTGTATTTCCGCTAAATGAACGTAATTGAGAACACGTTCATTCTCAGCGCTGTATAACAGCGTTCAAAAGTGCGTTCATTCTCAGCACTGTATTATAACGGCGTTCAAAGGTGTGCCGGATTTCATATG
>NC_140167.1:62896660-63011660 GCF_963971535.1 Notolepis coatsorum | reverse complement strand
TAAGGACCAGATCAAGAGCTTTCAATGTTAGTGTGTTGATGTCTATGTCTTCACCTTAAACTCGAATTAACACTGATGTCCTGCTCAATCACTCTCTGATGAACTCTCTGCTCCCCCCGTTCCCTCTCTATCTCTCTCTTCATTCCCTCTTTGTCTTTCTCCCTCTCTATTTCTCTCTCTCTCTTTCTCTCCCTCTCATTCCCCCCTCTCTCCCCCCCATTCCCCCTCTCTCTCCCCCATTCTATATATCACTCTCTCCCTGCCTCTGATTCTCTCTGATATCTCTGTCCCCCCCTCTGTCTCTCTCTGTCTCTGATTCTCTCTATTTCTGCCCCCCCCTCTCTCTCTCTGTGTCTCTTATTCTCTCTACCTCTGTCTCTCTCCCGCTTCTCTGTCTCTCTTCCTCTCATCTCTCTCTCTCATAATGAGCAATCTATTATTGCTCATTATGTCCTGAAGAAGTTAACCGTCTGTAGTGTGGTAGTGAAAGGTTAACCTTCTGTAGTGTGGTAGTGAAAGGTTAACCTTCTGTAGTGTGGTTAAGGGTGGAAAGGGTTAAGATCAACATACCTACACCAGCATACATAGAATAATGTATTATCTCTCTCTCTCTCTCTCTCTCTCTCTCTCTCTCTCTCTCTCTCTCTCTCTCTCTCTCTCTCTCTCTCTCTCTCTCTCTCTCTCTCTCTCTCTCTCTCATATCTCCTTTATCTCTCTGTGTCTCTATCTTCTCCCCTCTGTTCCCCTGTCAGCCTGGGTGTTCACTTATTGTTTGGTAACCTGCTTTTTTGTCACCTTGTGTGTGTGTGTGTGTATATTTGATCATGTGCGATGTCAAGTGCACTTACACACATTCATGAGTAACTGAACTATTAATTGAAATAAAATCCAGTTATTCATATCTCTATACTAATCAGCATCACTTCCCATCCGTGGCATAAAGAAAGTTTGACAAGGATTTAACTAGGTGGCACTTTATCAACGAATCTCGTAAATTCTGATGTTTGTAGAAAATCATGTTGACATTAAGATTAGGTTTCTTCATTCATGTATTTTTATTTATTCAGCGCACAGCGCAGGTCTGATAAACACCGCAGAGTTATTCAGAGACACCTCAAAATTAATAGACGTGAACTTTATAATGTCTCCTTGTCTCATTGTTTTCTAATGCAGAGTAGGTATCCGGTGCACACTGAGAAATAATATGCATTTATGCAAACGAAGGAACATGGGAGAGAAGTGTTTCTTGAATTCCTTTTAAAGGCCAAGATTAGCATATAGCGACAGGCAGACGGCGTCCTGAGTTCAATTTAAAGCCCCCCCTGGTCCACACAAAGTTCAGCAGACAGCCAGTCAGTCCTCTCGGTGTCAGTCAAACACACAGCCTGCCTCTCAAATCAACCCACAGGCACAGAGTCTAGAACCCAGGCAGGATAGTTCTCAACCTTTTTGTAACAGGGCACACTATGAACCAGTGAACACTATGAACCAGGGTACACTATGAACCAGTGAACACTATGAACCAGGGCACACTATGAACCAGTGAACACTATGAACCAGGGTACACTATGAACCAGTGAACACTATGAACCAGTAAACACTATGAACCAGGGTACACTATGAACCAGTGAACACTATGAACCAGGGCACACTATGAACCAGGGTACACTATGAACCAGTGAACACTATGAACCAGGGTACACTATGAACCAGTGAACACTATGAACCAGTGAACACTATGAACCAGGGCACACTATGAACCAGTGAACACTATGAACCAGTGAACACTATGAACCAGTAAACACTATGAACCAGTGAACACTATGAACCAGGGCACACTATGAACCAGGGCACACTATGAACCAGGGTACACTATGAACCAGTGAACACTATGAACCAGTGAACACTATGAACCAGGGTACACTATGAACCAGTGAACACTATGAACCAGTGAACACTATGAACCAGGGCACACTATGAACCAGTGAATACTATGAACCAGTGAACACTATGAACCAGGGCACACTATGAACCAGTGAACACTATGAACCAGTGAACACTATGAACCAGTGAACACTATGAACCAGTGAACACTATGAACCAGGGAACACTATGAACCAGTGAACACTATGAACCAGTGAACACTATGAACCAGGGCACACTATGAACCAGTGAACACTATGAACCAGTGAACACTATGAACCAGGGCACACTATGAACCAGTGAACACTATGAACCAGTGAACACTATGAACCAGTGAACACTATGAACCAGTGAACACTATGAACCAGGGAACACTATGAACCAGTGAACACTATGAACCAGGGCACACTATGAACCAGGGCACACTATGAACCAGGGCACACTATGAACCAGGGCACACTATGAAAACCAGTGAACACTATGAACCAGGGCACACTATGAACCAGGGTACACTATGAACCAGTGAACACTATGAACCAGGGCACACTATGAACCAGGGCACACTATGAACCAGGGCACACTATGAACCAGGGTACACTATGAACCAGTGAACACTATGAACCAGGGCACACTATGAACCAGTGAACACTATGAACCAGGGTACACTATGAACCAGGGCACACTATGAACCAGGGCACACTATGAACCAGGGCACACTATGAACCAGGGCACACTATGAACCAGGGTACACTATGAACCAGGGTACACTATGAACCAGTGAACACTATGAACCAGGGTACACTATGAACCAGGGCACACTATGAACCAGGGCACACTATGAACCAGGGCACACTATGAACCAGGGTACACTATGAACCAGGGTACACTATGAACAAGGGCACACTATGAACCAGGGTACACTATGAACCAGTGAACACTATGAACCAGTAAACACTATGAACCAGGGCACACTATGAACCAGGGTACACTATGAACCAGGGTACACTATGAACCAGTGTACACTATGAACAAGGGCACACTATGAACCAGGGCACACTATGAACCAGTAAACACTATGAACCAGTGAACACTATGAACCAGTGAACCCTATTAACCAGTGAACACTATGAACCAGTGAACACTATGAACCAGTGAACACTATGAACCAGTGAACACTATGAACCAGTGAACACTATGAACCAGGGCACACTATGAACCAGTGAACACTATGAACCAGTGAACACTATGAACCAGTGAACACTATGAACCAGGGCACACTATGAACCAGTGAACACTATGAACCAGGGCACACTATGAACCAGTGAACACTATGAACCAGGGTACACTATGAACCAGTGAACACTATGAACCAGTGAACACTATGAACCAGGGCACACTATGAACCAGGGTACACTATGAACCAGGGTACACTATGAACCAGTGTACACCATGAACAAGGGCACACTATGAACCAGGGCACACTATGAACCAGTAAACACTATGAACCAGTGAACACTATGAACCAGTGAACCCTATTAACCAGTGAACACTATGAACCAGTGAACACTATGAACCAGTGAACACTATGAACCAGTGAACACTATGAACCAGTGAACACTATGAACCAGGGCACACTATGAACCAGTGAACACTATGAACCAGTGAACACTATGAACCAGTGAACACTATGAACCAGGGCACACTATGAACCAGTGAACACTATGAACCAGTGAACACTATGAACCAGTGAACACTATGAACCAGGGCACACTATGAACCAGTGAACACTATGAACCAGGGCACACTATGAACCAGTGAACACTATGAACCAGTGAACACTATGAACCAGTGAACACTATGAACCAGGGCACACTATGAACCAGTGAACACTATGAACCAGGGTACACTATGAACCAGTGAACACTATGAACCAGTAAACACTATGAACCAGGGCACACTATGAACAAGTGACCACTATGTACAAGTGAACACTACAGTATGTACTAGTGAATAGGGATGCTCGATATTGGCTTTTTTACCGATACCGATATTCCGATATTGTCCAACTCTTAATTTCCGATACCGATATCAACCGATATCAACCGATACCGATATATGCAGGGTTTCCCCCCCCCCCCCCCCCCAAAAAACTGAATAATTTCAGGTAACTAATAATTTCACTGGATATATATATAACAAATATTGTTTTTTTTTTTTTTAAACCGATACAGATATTTTACGATATCACATTTTACTGCCGATATCGGCCGATAATATCGGTCGGCCGATAATATCAGACATCCCTACTAGTGAACACTAAGTACAAGTGAACACTAAGTACTAGTGAACACTACAGTATGTACTAGTGAACACTAAGTACTAGTGAACACTAAGTACTAGTGAACACTAAGTACATGAACACTAAGTACAAGTGAACACTAAGTACAAGTGAACACTAAGTACTAGTGAACACTAAGTACAAGTGAACACTAAGTAGTAGTGAACACTAAGTACAAGTGACCACTATGAACCACGGCACACTAAGTACCAGTGAAGCAGCAACACCCAGAGGCAAAATTGTCAGACTGCAATACTATGAAATATGAAAAAATTTGAATCCCTTCAAAGCCGCTCTCAAAGAGCACCTACGGGAGGCTGCAATTCGAAACTGGCCCCCGTAAATGTCCAAACCCCCCCTCCCACCCCCTCCTAGTGTCCTCCCCCTCGTATGTATATATTATCTGTTAGGATCTCTGTTTAACAATACTGTATATTTGCATATATTGTATGTCACAAATGTAACAGTACTATATAGGGATGCACGATATAGATTTTTTGACACCGATATCGATTGTAACTGAGGGGTACAATTCCCTGACTGTATTGATAAGTATGGTATCATTAAACCACTACTGAGTTATGTACATTACTACTGGCCATACAGTACACATGTATATGTGATGAACACCCCCACAATAACACGGCTTAACAAAGAAAGTACTGTTTGTAATATTTATTAGAAGAGCATCAATATTATCTTACATTATTGAGAATTAGAGTTGCGCTTGTAAGGCGAAGAATGTGCATGAATAGGTCAAGAGCGTAAGTCCATGAGCATATTACGATGGGAATAATTAATACCACCTGTAGCATAAGAATTATATAAGGCACACTCGTAGGTCAGCTGGAGATACTAAGGGGGTTCCCTCCGGTTGTAAGCCAGCAGGGGAGAGGAATGTTCGAATGCAAAAGTCTGGATCAACGAGGAATCAATAAGCTCCAGCTACGGGAGGCGGTACATATACTCCCCTCGATCGGCAGACAAAAGCAGCAGCTATAATCCAAGTATGCGGGACAGCATGGATGAAAGCCAGCCAGCCTCTTCTTAGAGACGGGCTCGAGTGATGCTCCTCACGGGTAAATCCCACACAGCAGTGGGGGTAGACGGTTCTCTGATCCAGCAGCCACGGTACCAAAGCAATAATAATCCAGCCGGAAAGGGCTCTGCATTCACCGGTGTAGATTCTCCTGTGCACGGTACTTCACATTTAACTAGGTCGAACTTGACGTTATTTCACTAAGCTCTGACACTTTTACTATCCTATTCGCACGCGGTTCTAAGTGCTCTATTTAGATGCAAGGTTGCTCACTTCACTTGGTCGTTGACTCGTGATGAAGGCTTTACTAGTAAGGAACGAACGATACGTTGAACGAACGTTTTAGGATAAGACAAGACTACTGCTGTATCCACCTGCAACGTATTTATACGTAAGGTGAATAATCTAGTGCCAACCTCAGTTCTGTCTCGTATTACTGCGCAAACCTGGGCATGTTGAGACATGTCTTAGCGGTGGCTTTGAACTAGACATTGGGGGGTATGGCCGTGGCGCCTAGGGGGTCGCTGTCCAATAGGAGAACGAATATTATGGTCTGGCCTGTACCTAGGTAAAGGGATATTCCGTGTATATGTACAAAGAATATACAAGGGATATCAAACGATATACAAATATTATACATGGGATCTCAAGCAATAAATATATATATTCGGTTTAATCTGACCCTTTGTAACAGCCGCCTCCTAATTAGTCCGCACCTAATTAGATAAGCAGAGACAGATTAACCGTCTTGTCCACTACTCAATGTCCGTTGTGAGGAGTAGGGCAATTCACAAAGTCAGTGGGTCATGGTCGTCAGCAAGGGAGTCAGGTAGCCTTGGCAACTCTATCAGCCTCGCCACGGGTCGGATGTATGTCCGTCCCTGGACGAGCACTTCTGCCGCTCTGACCTTTCCGTCGGCGCCAGTGATCACTTTGCTTACGCGGCCGGCCGGCCACGCAGCTCGGGGTAGTGACTGGTCTATGATCATGATGACTGTGTCCACTTTTAAGTTGTCCCCGTCCTTGACCCGCTTCTGACAGGCTGGAAGGGATGGTAGGGGGGTTAGGAGGAAGCGGGCTTGAGACTGCTTTGATCTGTGCTTGGCTGCGCCTCCACATCCTCCGTCTGTTCCTCTTGTTTGGTCTGTACCCCGTCTGAGGAGGGTCCGGTTCCGGCCGCCCCATCAAGGAGTCGCTTGGGGTGCTGGGTTCGAGGTCAGCTACGTCTGGAGCGCAGCTGAGGGGGGTGGAGTTCGGAACTCCCTCTTGTGCCCACGGTTCTCTCACAGGCCTCTCGCCTAATGTCAATAGCCTCTCAACGGGCTGTACGAGAGAGTGGCCGGTGTCGCTCACCTTTGTGTGTAGGCAGCGTGTAGGCGTGGGTGGACTGTCAAGTCCGTAGAGGGGGCCCTGGAGCGTCCACCCCAGTCGGGTCTGAACCGCGACTGGGCATCCTTTGGGTCCGATGTGGGCCGCCTCAATTGGGAGAATGAGGTCCGCGTGGTCGGAGCCGATGAGCAGGGTCGGTGTGGCGCCGTCGATAAGCGGTATAGGTAGTTGACGTAGGTGCACATACTTCGCCATCAGCTGTGGGATGGGGTAGGTGTACTGGGACAGGCCTATGTCGTGGCTGGTGAAGACGTTGGTAATACTATACTGCTTCTCGGGCTGGTCCACCGCTACTATATTGAAGGAGACATTTTCACTAGGGATGTCCGATATTATCGGCCGACCGATATTATCGGCCGATATCGGCAGTAAAATGTGATATCGGAAAATATCGGTATCGAATTTTTTTTATTTTTATTTTTTTTACATTTATTTAACCTTTATTTACCCAGGCAAGCAAGTAAGAACCAATTCTTATTTTATTTATTGTCAAAAGTATGCATGTTGGTTTAATTCAACAACAAGAGATATGTAATGTTAATTTTTACTTTTTTAATTATCATATTTTGCACAGATAATGCTTACATTTAGAAAGCCTTTTGAATGCATCCAGTGAAATTATTAATTACCTGAAATTATTCAGTTTTTTTGGGGGGAAACCCTGCATATATCGGTATCGGTTGATATCGGTATCGGTATCGGTATCGAAATTAAGAGTTGGACAATATCGGAATATCGGTATCGGTAAAAAAGCCAATATCGAGCATCCCTAATTTTCACCCTTTATGGTCTTCTGGTCTCTTCTGATGGTACGTATGGTCATTGTTCCTTTGGCACCCCGCAGGCCCAACTGGGCTGCGGCGGAAGCGAGGAGGAGAGTCTTTTCAGACCCATCGTCTAGGACGGCGTAAGTGTCCAGGACCTTGTCCTCGTAGCTCAGGAGCACTCTGACCACTTTGATGAGCACTCGGGGGGTCCCGCTATGCTGGTCTATATGGAGCACTCCTGTTGGCCGGTTGCCTTGGATCTTCTGGGGTGGTGCCGACTTGCGGTCGTCCGAGTAGCACCGTGACTCCCAGTGTCTACTGTAGCAGTCGGGACACCAGGGGGCGGTCTGGTTGATCTTCGGTACTGGTGCCACCGCCTCGGCCTGGTACATTACCGTGACGGGCCCACTTTGTTGTCCTGGCGGACGCCTGTTGATGTCATGCAGGACCTCCAAGTGGGCGCCGCCGCACCTGCTGCACTTCTTCTTCAAGCGGCACTTAGCTGCCATATGGCTGTGCGCGCAGCGGAAGCAGCGGCGGTGGTCTTTGATCCACTGACTCACCTCGTCCGTGGTCAGCTTCTTGAACTTGTCGCATTGATACAGCCGATGTTCCCCTTCACAGTACTGGCATTCAATCTTCCACTCCTCTTTCGTCGAGGGGGTGTTGTGGTTCTTGTGCTGCGGTACTGATTCGGCTTGGTGCATAACGGTCACCGACCGGCGGTTATCATTTGATCCCCGAGGTCCTGGTCTTGGGCTTGGTCCACTCCACACGAACGTGTCCAGTCGTAGGCTGCTGACCTCCCTGGCGAGGAACTCAGATAGGGCTAGGAGGGATGCCTCTGGGCCGTTGGGGTCGCGGTGGTCTCTCTGCCGCCTGAAGCGCTCTTGTCGGGCGGGAGGGAGCTTCTCTAATATCCTTTCTACATTAGAGTTAGCGTACAGTTCATATATCCCTTTTTCCTTTTGGGACCCCAGCATCCCTACCAGGGACTGTACCTTGATAGAGAGGTCATCCAATGCTCTGTTGTCTCTGGCTGGGGGGAGGCGGTCGATATCTCTTATTTCCTGTATCACGTAGTCCCATATGCGTCCATAACGCTGGTCGAGGGCTACTAGAGCCGCGGTGTATGGGGTACTTGAGTTGGAATATGCCAGCGCTATATTATGCGCTCTGGGCACCTTCAGGTGCTTGAGGAGGATAGCATATTTGTACGTCTCATCGGGGACGTCGGACATCATAGTCTCTAAGCACATCCGTAGCTCCGTGTACTGTGCTCTGTCCTCGCGTGTAAAATCCGGGAACGTCGGTGTGCCAAGGTACGATGCCATGGATGGCTGGCACATCGGTGAGCGTTGGGGGAGAGGCCTCCTGGGCGAGTCTCCCCATACGTGTCGTCGTGGGCTGGTACTTGGTGGGTACCAGGGGCCGGGTACCCAGGTGCTGTTCCTCGGTGCTGACGGTGCGTCAAACTCACCCGTGAGTTGAGTCGGGGGTTTGTAGCGCAGTGCCTCGGGGCTGACGTCTGGGCTGTACTGGGCCTCCTGGTCCAGAGTACGTTGCTGCTGGTCGGGGCTGTACTGGGCCTCCTGGTCCAGAGTACGTTGCTGCTGGTCGGCTTGACATTCCTCCTCTTCCTCTTCCTCTTCCTCTGCTAGGTCCTGGAGTCTTCTGTTCAGTCTCTCTGCGACGTAGGCCGGTTCTTCCCGGTTGCTGGGTCTCGTATGGACCGGTCGGGGAGGGGGTTCGGAGACGTGGACAGGATCCTCCTGTTGGCGGGGTCCCGGGTCGCTTGGTCGGGTAGGGGAATGTGCCCTAGACCCTTGTCGTGATGATCTCCGGGAGCTTCGTGCGGAGAGAGGGGGTGTCGCCATGGCGATCAATTGTTCTACCATCTGCGCCTGCAGCCGGTCGCGCTCTGCTTCACGCTGGGCATGGGCGGCGTCGCGCTGTGCATTGGCGGCGGCGTGCTGCGCATCGGCGCGGCCTCTTTCAATGTTCTCTTCCGTCTGAAGGCATCTGGTCTCCAGTCTTATGCGGTCGTCTTCACTCCTTTGTTGCGCCTGGAAGCGCTCTCGCTCGGTTGCAGCGTGTTCGCGCTCACTGAGGGCTTGCGCTTGGAGTTGCGCGTGAAAGCGCTCTCGTTGGTCTGCAGTTTGTTCGCGCTCGCTCGTCTGTTGCGCTTGGAGTCGATCGCGTTCACCCTGAAGTCGATCGCGTTCGGTGGAGGCTGCCAGGGTGGCGATGAATGCCTGCGCCAGCATCTTGTCCGCTTCGCTGGGGGAAGACACCGACGGAGGTGATCGGCTTCTGGCAGTGCTCGTTGGAGATCTGTTCTCTGGGCGCGCCTCGAGGTCCGTCTCCTGGGCGCGCTTCTCTTCTGGTAGTGGGTCGGGTTCTGTCCCTGGAGCGCTTTCTTTATCCTGGAGCTCTCCGGGGACCGTCCCGTTGACATCGTCGGGGGGTATAGTCATGTCATGTCCCTCCTGGTCCCCCCCGTGAGCTTGGTCAGTTACGTTAGAACCCACTAGGGTCTCTACTGGCAAGGTCGCCTGGTCGGTAGGGTTTGACATGCTTTTACTATCCGCTTTATTTATTTTATCCGCAGTTAACGTCTGTATAAAGCTAGGTAGTAGACTGGCAGTGTAGTCCTCTAGGTAAGGAGGTGGCTGCCGTCTGCGCTGCGGGCGATCTAGCTTAGGAGAACCGTTTGTGGAGTGTTCATCGCTGGCCATGTCAATATTAATATTATATTAATATTACGCTAATTACCCTCCGGCTCGAAGTACCAATTGTAACTGAGGGGTACAATTCCCTGACTGTATTGATAAGTATGGTATCATTAAACTACTACTGAGTTATGTACATTACTACTGGCCATACAGTACACATGTATATGTGATGAACACCCCCACAATAACACGGCTTAACAAAGAAAGTACTGTTTGTAATATTTATTAGAAGAGCATCAATATTATCTTACATTATTGAGAATTAGAGTTGCGCTTGTAAGGCGAAGAATGTGCATGAATAGGTCAAGAGCGTAAGTCCATGAGCATATTACGATGGGAATAATTAATACCACCTGTAGCATAAGAATTATATAAGGCACACTCGTAGGTCAGCTGGAGATACTAAGAGGGTTCCCTCCGGTTGTAAGCCAGCAGGGGAGAGGAATGTTCGAATGCAAAAGTCTGGATCAACGAGGAATCAATAAGCTCCAGCTACGGGAGGCGGTACATATACTCCCTTCGATCGGCAGACAAAAGCAGCAGCTATAATCCAAGTATGCGGGACAGCATGGATGAAAGCCAGCCAGCCTCTTCTTAGAGACGGGCTCGAGTGATGCTTCTCACGGGTAAATCCCACACAGCAGTGGGGGTAGACGGTTCTCTGATCCAGCAGCCACGGTACCAAAGCAATAATAATCCAGCCGGAAAGGGCTCTGCATTCACCGGTGTAGATTCTTCTGTGCACGGTACTTCACATTTAACTAGGTCGAACTTGACGTTATTTCACTAAGCCCTGACACTTTTACTATCCTATTCGCACGCGGTTCTAAGTGCTCTATTTAGATGCAAGGTTGCTCACTTCACTTGGTCGTTGACTCGTGATGAAGGCTTTACTAGTAAGGAACGAACGATACGTTGAACAAACGTTTTAGGATAAGACAAGACTACTGCTGTATCCACCTGCGACGTATTTATACGTAAGGTGAATAATCTAGTGCCAACCTCAGTTCTGTCTCGTATTACTGCGCAAACCTGGGCATGTTGAGACATGTCTTAGCGGTGGCTTTGAACTAGACATTGGGGGGTATGGCCGTGGCGCCTAGGGGGTCGCTGTCCAATAGGAGAACGAATATTATGGTCTGGCCTGTACCTAGGTAAAGGGATATTCCATGTATATGTACAAAGAATATACAAGGGATATCAAACGATATACAAATATTATACATGGGATCTCAAGCAATAAATATATATATTCGGTTTAATCTGACCCTTTGTAACACCGATAACTTTATGCTCCTCAAGCCGATAACCGATACCGATAACCGATATTTATTGTATTATAATTATTTTTTTAATGTATATATATATATATTTTTTTGGAAACATTTTTTATTTATTTTTTAGTATTTATAAGCTCCGACGTCATCGGTACTGCTATCGGTACTCGAGAAATTATGGAGTTTTTTTTTGAGGAATTTAAACGTCGCAAACTAATCTTGTTGGCCGTTTTCTATATCTCTCCTGCCTCGGTGTCTCTGCCTGCGCGAGGAGCGGGCTGTGCTGTGCTCACACACACACTCACTCACACACACACACACACACACACACACACACACACACACACACACACACACACACACACACACACACACACACACACACACACACACACACACACACACACACACACACACGAGTGCTGCAGAGTACAGACAGCTCTGCTCTCATCATGGCGGACAGAACGAAACGTTCAAAAGTCTGGGTCTATTTTACTAAAGTCGATGCTGACAACGCTCGTTGCCACAAGTGCAACAAGACATTTGCCAGTAATGTATAAGCGCTGGTACTTGTCAATGTGGCTGGCGGGGAGATAACGTTAGCTCCGAGTAGAATAATGGCTGACAATCCGGAAGTAAATTAACTAATGAGAGCTTCCGATTGGTGGTAAGAAGAAGAGGTGGGTGCAAGCGGTGGGACGTAATTGGCAGATCGACTGTCTGCCTCCGAATGTAACGTGACTACGTCACAGCCAAGAAAGGGAGCGCTGGATTTGTGAAAAACTCCCTGTTCCTAAACCACACACTATCAGTGGTACCACAGTACTGGCAAAACGGGAGGAGGCTATAATAAAAACAAGCGCCCTTCATCCAAATCCACCCACACCGGATTTCTTTTAACCAAAAAATGTATTATATATTATCGGAGCTATCAATAACGTTATCGGGTTTATCGGGATGACGTCATAATTGCCGATATCGGCCAAATAATTATCGTGCATCCCTAGTACTATATACCTGTATGTCATGTATTGTCATAAATGTCATGATATATATCTGTATATCTGTATGGCCCCCGTAAATGTCCAAAGAACCCCTCCCACCCACCCACCCCCTCCTATTGTACAGTAATACAGGTAATATTTAGATCACAGGCTGGTCATGCATAATCTCGCCCACCAGACTCTTCTACCGAATTGACTAGGTCGCGCAAGTCAATCAATAGATTACACTTTCTGTAGGCCTAACACTCACCTACTCATTCTGTTGTGACACAACATGACATGTTAGGGTTGTCACCTTCCGTGATCGCGTTTGAACCAATGTGTAAAAAATCTGTTTTAGATTAGGCTGTAAAAATCATCAACTTATTGCCATCATGGACCAATAACAGAACAGATTGACAGGTGGTGACAAAGCACAAGACTGGGCATTTATTTAAAAAACATACATACCCTAACCACATAACAGATATTTAAAAGGTAATTAACAGGCATGTTCTGCAACATATATCCACTCTTGAACAATGAAAAACTCCTAATAGTACTAGTTACATTAATATAGAGAGATGATAAATTAATTAAACGTAAAAAAAAAAAAATTAAATTAAACTAAGAGTGATTTAAACTTGTGACCATAGGCTCCACAGCAAGCTGGCGAACGAGTTGAGCTAAGTGCGTCGATGTTAAAACTGAGTGACAAATGCATAATTTACACTTGTGCCAATTGCGTGCGTTTGTCTAAGTATTATTATTCTAAGTATTATTATTATTATTATTATTATACCGGCGTGGCGGCAAAACCTGCATTATTATTATTATTATTATTAAAACCTGCGTGTGTGAGCGTGTGGGGGCAAAAACAAAATGTGCATGCTCGCGCTACCGGCGTAGGGGCAAAACGTGCGTAGATCGCTGGCCAATCAGAGCAACGCGGAAGGAAACGTTTGTTGCCGAAAGGATATACGCGTCCGGGACATCCAGTGAAATCGCTTCGTGTGACGGCCATTTTCTTTTAATTTTTGTTATTCCACGATTTTTCTTTTGTTTCACAATGGGTCATGACAAACCAATTACATAATCCAAGATATGTGTAACGAACTAACATATTCCAGTTGACTATATTTTTTGGAGGATTCGTTCAAAATATATTCATGCTTCCATTTGTCTATCTATGGCGGATTCATTCAGTCTCATTCAGAAAAAGAAAAAAAAGTTATTCGGTTGTGGGAGGGATCTGGGGTCAAGTGGAGTGTGTTATACGAAATAACAACGGCTAACTTGACTGTTTCAGCCAATCAGAATCAAGAAATTTGCATACCATTGTATAAATCTGTATGTTGTGTACATCATTAATGTCATTATGAATTTGATTTGATTTGATTACGGATCCCCATTAGCTGGTGCCATGGCAACCAGCTAGTCTTCCTGGGGTCCACACAAAAAAACATACAAAAACAATTATTGCAAAACAGAATGATTAAAAGCCAGTACTCAACATACAATACACAATGAAACTAACAATTAAGATGGCTAAAATTACATGCAAGCAAAGAAACAGAAAACAAAAAAACAAAACAAAACAAAATACAAAATACAGTGTTAAATACAATTTAAGATTGTTTTTAAAATTGAATATTATTAAGAATTGCTTTTAGAATGCTCATCCATGTTACTAAAACATCAATTTCACCATACCTTTAAAAAGAAAAGAAAAAACACACAAAGTAATCAGAAGAAGTTTTGGATAACATGGCTGCAGCTACACTCATGCATGACATATATTAATTTCCTTTCGGATTATGGCTCCTTTGAGTTTCTTTTTGAAACTGTCCTTGTTTTCCGTCCGTATAATATGTAATGGGATCCTATTCCAGTATGTTATGGCTCTATACATTGCAGTTTTCTTTAGAGCGTTGGTTCTAGGCAGAGGTAGGGTGAAGCGACTACTTGAAGCATGTCGTTAGGTTATGGCTATAACCAAGTTCTTTTTTTTTATCCACTTTTTCTCCCATTTTCTATATTTTCTCCCATCCCAATTTCGTATCATCCAATTCAACCCTCCCCTGTCACGAACGCTGTTTCTTGCCTCCCACAAGCCGGCTGCAATGTGGACTAAGTCATACATAGCACAAGTCCCCTCCGGTACTTGAGGTAACAGCAGTCGCATCTTTTCACCTGCGCAGCTCGATCTCTCAGTGGCGAGGAATAACGCGTGGGAGGCTCACGCTGCCCCCGACACTTCCTGATTCTACTGCGCAGGCGCACCAACCGACCTGTAGGAGTCGCTGTCCACAACGCCCGATCCCCACCCATCAGTTTCCCACCCTCTAATACTGCCAATTGTATTAGTACGGACGACCAGCCAAACTGAAAACAATGTGGAGAGCTGGATTCGAACACGCGAACCCAGCGTCTCCACATTGGTGGAGAGTGCCTTGCCCACTACACCACCTAGCCGCCCTGGCTATAACCGAGTTCTATGAGTAATGGTGACGCTCAGCATCACACTTGCACTGTACTTCACTTCGTGCACGTGCACTGAATAAAAAATTCCACCATGTACCTTTACATCCCAACATTCGTCTGGCCACACCCCCATCCGCTTACCTTCATAAGCAGGTGTGTGGTCACCTACTCGCCTCCTTCCCAAACTTTCACCACAAGGTGAGATCAAGGGCCACAGCGGCGTCTGATGCTGAGCGTCACCATTACTCATAGAACTCGGTTATAGCCATAACCTAACGTTCTATTTCGTAATGGATCTCGCTCAGCATCACACTTGCACAAGGGAGGCTGAGCGAGAGCCATAGCCCGACAAATGTACCCCGCTGAGGCCCCCCACAACCATCAGATCGGGGAGGACCGAGCCCCCCCGACCCTCACTAATGGAGGATACCCTCCATATTGGAAGCTTACGGGAGGGAGACGGATCCGACCGTGCGAAGAGGCACTCAAGCAACTTAACGCACAGGGTGAGCAGACCGTGGCTTGACCCCACGACTACACACACGCACAACCCGCATGCCACCCGGGAACGAACGGAAGGAACAACCTCGTTACTGCCCCCAGAATCACAGGGTCAAGAGCAAACCCAACCCCGTGGCAAGGCCGTAGCAGCGGAGCGCGAAGAAAGACCCAGACCCACTGAAGGGACTGGATCCCCTGGAAAACGGGGGCCCGGAGAGGTCAATGACGCCAGGCATCAAGACCCCACCAGGTGGTCACTTAGTGACACCGCCCCGCACATCGCCAGCGTATTCGGATAAGGCCCCTCCAAGAGCGGGCCCTTTCCCCCCAATAGCACACCGCCTGGCACACTGACCCTGCAGAACAGGCAGTCAGCATGGCCGTAAGCACACAAAAAAGGTCAACCAACGGAAGCAGGCAGCGCACCAGGGAAACCAGGCAACAGGCTGTAACCTGAGCCTGGAGCACTGCGGACGAGACAGGCGCCAAAGGAGTCAGCTGAAAACAGCCGCCCCGCGGAAGGGGCGTATGCTGGCGTTGTTGATCACCATGACAAAGCCTCCATTAAAAAAAACCCACCCAGAGGGGTTGAGGCAGAGAAGGCTGACATGATTGGCAGACGTCATGAACGTGCAGGGGCACACTCAACCGGGTAACCCGGGAGTTGACTCTGCTCCAACACACCAGGGAACCAACCACCCTGTCGTTACCAGATGCGGTGGTTGTTCCTATAACCCCTCAAGAAAAAACTCCAAAACACACCTGCGGGCATACACTGGCTATACCGCAGTACAAGTGTTTCAGTTTTCAAAAAAGGGTTATCCCAGGCCTACGGTATCAACGAAACTTTACTTCGGACCGGGCCCGGCGGCACGGGAAGCACAGGGTTACCAGAGGAGGTCCAAGACCACCCCAACAGCCCCCTCTTCGCCACGCGTGAGAGAGGAGCGAAAAGAATGGAGAACCAGCCCTAAGCACACCGCACTTGGTATTCCCAGGCGGTCTCCCAACCAAGTACTAACCAGGACCGAACCTGCGTAGCGTCCGAGATCGGACGAGATCGGGCGTGTACAGGTTGGTATGGCCGTAAGCCATTACGATAGTGCAGAGTACAACATGTACCCAACAAAGGGTCTCCATAGCGCCTAACCCTGTGACACCCGGACCGACCTGGCATTTCCCCCCCCCGAAAAAAGCACAAGTCCCTCAGGGTACCAGAACAGCAGATCTGCATCCCCGGCGGACAACGGGTTAACTGATCTGGACCAGCGTGACCAGACCAGTCCCGTGTCCTAACCATGCCAACATGCCCACTCCAGGAGAGGGGGTAGGTATGCGTGTTGATCTAAAACATGAAAAGAGGGTGCCACCCAGACGGTCCCATTTGGACCGTGCTCAGCGGCCCACCCCAAGGGCGTGAGACCCCTCTACCTATGTTCAGATCTATTCCGTTAACATCCCCCAGATATGAACGAGAATTCATCGAGACAACCTAGTAAACTGGCGCTCGGAAGAGACAAAACTCCATCCCAGTTGCCCTATAAAAACGTTGTTTTAACAAGCAACCAAGGCGCACTTAGCCCCTGTGTGATTCTGTCACAGAAACACACCTGAGCCAGCACTATGTATACGTCGAGACCCAAACACATCAATGGATAGTCTAGCAAGACACTAAACATTGTTCCTCCAAGTCGCCTGGGAGAACGACACGGAGCCGTCGTGCTTCATGTACCTTCCTCTTTTTATTCAAAAAAGAAAGAACACAGACTGACATGAATCCCTCGTGACGCCGCTGAGGGTAAAAATTGTTTAAATGTTTACATCCCACCACCCTCCATAGGGAGGAGACGGAAATCCCCAGAGAGACTTCCCACGCGAGCTGTATAGATTGAAAAGAATATATTGCAACATTGAGCCATGTAAAATTTGGGTTAGGGCTCTCCGAGGAGGAGGCA
Organism: Notolepis coatsorum; assembly: GCF_963971535.1. Taxonomy (NCBI): domain Eukaryota; kingdom Metazoa; phylum Chordata; class Actinopteri; order Aulopiformes; family Paralepididae; genus Notolepis; species Notolepis coatsorum. The sequence goes on along the minus strand of NC_140167.1, from coordinate 62,994,269 downwards.
CTGAACCAATACACACTCAATAATCGAATTGAATCGAATACACACACAATAGAGCAGGACTCCTTTTTGAAGTTCTACTCACCTTGACAATCTGAGGAGGAGGCTCTGAACTCTGAGGAGGCTCCCTCACCGAGTAGGAGCTTTGTGAGGAGGAGCCCTGACCACTCCCTGAAACAGATACATCATATGGACCTGAACAGCTCATGGAAGTCTTATCAACAGAGACGCGCACAGTGACGTACTCTATGGCGGGGGAATTTCTGCTGTGCACACGCCCAATCTTCCAGGGCGTGGGACCAGGAAACCCCCCCCCCTCTTACCCTGTAACGTGCCGAACAGCAACGTGACAGGAACCTTGAAGGACAGGAGGTTTTAACCCCTGCCTATAAAAAGGGGAGGAAAGGATTACCAGTTCACCCCTTTACGACCCCACACCCATGATACGATGTAATGACAAAAAAGAGCATGACACAGTCATAGTCAGCTACATGAAGTGTCTAACAGCTTCACACAGCTCATGTGCTAACCTGCTATCTGATTTTTACTAAGGAAAAAACACAGAATAGAGAGGGCCCCCTTAAGAGCCCCGGTACCAGACTTACACATGTGCTTCTGTGGCCAACCTAACCCAGTCATAGATCACAAGACACACACAACCCTTTATCACCACAAAAAATGGCAAGTACACTCTTGCTACAGAGGAACGCCGTTTTTCATAACGAGAGAATACATAATTCTCGATTAGTATCGGCCACAGGCCTTGCTAAGCACACACGAAAAGTGACCAAACAATCTTTTCTTTAGGAAAATATAGATTCTCAAGCGGTTTAGCACAACCCCAGCAACTAAGCTAAGGGTTACATCATATCCCCACAACACAGTGACACAATATATTGTAAACAACATGTCTGAGAGGAGGGTGGGGAATCCCCAGGGAACCGGGGGGAACACCCCTCCTACCGTATCCCTTGATACGGCCCAGTTGAACAGGTAAACCTGTTAATATGTGAACACACTGTTCATTGTCATTACAGGCTGAGAATAGAATTCATTCTTCACTCATATGTCACTAAGCATAGCTTTATAGGTTAATTAACCCCCTTAGTTGTGAGTACACGGTACATGAACACACATGATGTTTCTCAACACAACTAACCAGATAATTTTTACACATGTAACAACAACCCGATTTGTATGGAGAAGCTATACCAGTGACAAGACAATTCACACACAACACGCGTCGTATCCTCAATGTATTGCAGCAATACCCGTTTTGGAAAACATCGTTATTACAAAACATTCAGAAGGGAAGGAAGAAGACGTGTTTTAAGGTCTGGTCGGGTCCTTCCTACCGTGAGCGCAGGCCAAGCGAACTGCAGTCTGGCTAACGGGGCACTGAAGGTAAACACAGCATTCCTGTGTTGACGACACGGGCAGCGTCGCTGCGCCATCCAGCCGCTACGGTTCTCCATGTTGACACAGTCCTCGCCGGCCGGGCTCCCGGTAGGTTCGACTAACATCCTCTGTCAAAGATGACATCGTAGTCAGAGTGTTTAAGGCATGTTATAGTCACAGAACGTTCAACAGTGTAGCATTAAGCTAACAGCCGATCGGTGACAGAGAAGCATCCGCTCTAGAATCCTGGGATCACCAGAACCTAGCGCGGGCCACTAGATTAGCCATCATGGGCGTCAGGCCAAGATCCTCCGATCGGCGTCTTAAGCCGAGCAGAGGACCCTAGCCTGGGGTCGGCGTTTCGTAAATTGTTAGCTAACCCCCATAGCATCAACAACAACCAGAGCTTGCAAGCCAACAGTACATACCCAACCTGGAAACCACCGCTTCTCACAACAGTCGGTGCGTCCTACAGTCCAGCTGTGTTGCTGGAGGGTCTTTACCCCATCCAGCCGCAGCAAGGAGGATTGTAGTTGGGAAGCATGTCAGCGGCGTGAGCTCCTAATACGAAAAAAACGGTGGAGGTTTAGAATGATCATCATCTTCCAGACACTCCAGTAACGAAGACAATATCGCCGTATTTTCTCGAAAATAGTGAGAGAGAAAATAAAGATATGATGTCAACGTATCTCTTGTTTTCCAACTTTCTTCTACTAACAACCTCGTCAAGTGGGGATCTACCGAAGGCACTTCCTTGTGGTGAAAGTGAAGAAGGAGGCGAGTAGGTGACCACACACCTGCTTATGAAGGTAAGCGGATGGGGGTGTGGCCAGACGAATGTTGGGATGTAAAGGTACATGGTGGAATTTTTTATTCAGTGCACATGCACGAAGTGAAGTACAGTGCAAGTGTGATGCTGAGCGAGATCCATTACGAAATAGAACTGGTATTATGGTCATGTCTATCATTGGTGGATAAAAGCATAGAATACAATTGAGTGGGTTTACCCAAGGTACAAATGTTCTTTAAAAACCGAATCAAACTGCATGCTAGTCTCTCCTCCACCCTCATCCACGACAGTCTAGCATGCATTCCCTCCACACTATTCCTTATAGAGCAGTGAAGAGTGAGTCGAATTGAAAATGGGGGACCCTGATGTAAACAAGACGAAAGTCTTTCTCTGGTCTGCATCCCCTTAACAATTGTGTGTATTGAGCCGTTCTGTATTGTACCCATTCTGCAATCTGTTAATAAAGTTTTCAATCAATCAATCAATGATCCATTCGCTAATTTTGACAATCAAAATCGCATACCTTTCTCCTTGGCACGTTTCTCTTCTTCTTTTCTTCTCTTTTTATACTGCGCCCCGGATGGCTTTTGCCTCCTCATAGTTCTCTAACGTTAGTCTTTCTTTCCTCGACGCTCAATTTGATAAACACTTGACCGATACCCAACAATGGGCAGCGCTCTAGCATGTTCTGACTGTGAACACCTAAAGCCGAGGTGGCACCCCACCCCAACCTCTTAACTCATTGAACGCCAAAAACTAGTATACTCGTTTTTGGCTCCCAATGTTGCGATCCTGGTATCTCTGAGTGAATTGGAATTGAAATGACGATCGAATCCCGATAGGTGGCAGTATCGCCTACCTTTTGAACTAACCCAGGGGGGGTTGCTCACTCACTGCTGGCCAGAGTAGTAGCCACTAGCCTGCGAACTGCCTATGCAATGGTGAGCGAACTATTGGAGATTATTATGAAGAGGACAAAACGATCACACTTATGGATGATATGGTGCGTTTTCACCAGACTAAATTGGACTCAGAACTTCTGGTAAATCATAAAAATACTATAGTCAAACCGGCCGAGCATGTAACATTATCTATCACCAACAACAGAGTTGAGAGCACCCCAGACTAGAGCCAACCATAACGGCGATCGCCTAGAGCGAACTATTGGAGATTATTATGAAGAGGACAAACGGTGACGATCCATCCATAACGTAAGGTTATCCTATAACTCTAGTTATATGAGTATAGCGAGCGCTCTGCTCTATTGGAACTATCCCTTTAATCCATTCTAATACTGAAAAACATTCACATGTACACACCCCTATTCACCTCCGCCTGGCCACACCCACATCCGCTCCTATATAAGCGGGGTCGTGGCCACACAATCAGCTCCTTCCCAAGTCTTTCACCACCGAAGGCAAAGACCATGGGGTCCTCAGTGAGTCAGAGCAGAGCGCTCGCTATACTCATATAAGTAGGGTTATAGGATAACCTTACGTTATAGATCGTATAGCTTTACGCTCTGCTCTATTGGAACACAGGAGCTGAGCAGAGCGAAAAGCTCGACAGATGTACCCGCTGAGGCCCCCTACAACCATCAGAACCGGGGAGGACCTGAGCCCCCCAGTCCTCCCTCGACTGTGCGAAGAGGATTTAGCACCTCAAACGTACAGGGTGAGCAGACCGTGGGACTTACCTTCGTTCAGAAGGACCCGCGACCACTCAGGCGTGCATCCCACATGCCACCAGGGAACGGACGGGAAGCAAAACACCCCCGTCACAGCCCCCAACATTACGGGGTCGAAGGTCAAGAACCCAACCCCGTGGCAAGGCTGCAGCAGCGGAGCATGAGGGACATCCACTAGTTGCAGAACTTGCAGTCACCTGATTTTTACAGACGATGGCGCCATTGCTCTCATGAAGCAGCAGGTTGGAGGCGGAGTTTTTAGATTACTCCGGTTGCAATGCCTCGCTTGAATGAAGTTAACTTTTCACCTGGATAACGTCAACATTCAGAGTGAATGTAATGTGAGCCACCGGCGCTCGAGCCACCTCGAGCCCCTCGAGGGACTATTGAGGCAACAGTCTCGCTTCGCCAGTTTCTGACAAAAATGCGTCAAATCGGTTACTAATGTCAAGGCGCTCGCCACTAACGCAGGAGATGCTGGGTTCGAGCCCAGCTCTCGGTGTTGCTACTGGCTTGGCTGGTCGTTCATACTAACACAATTGGCAGTGTTAGGGGTGGGAAAGCCAGTGGGTGGGGATTGGACGTTGTGGACAGCGACTCCTACAGGTCAGTTGGTGCGCCTGTACAGCAGAATCAGGAAGTATCGGGGACAGCGTGAGCCTCCCACGCGTTACTCCTTGCCACTGAGAGATCGCGCTGTTCAGGTGAAAAGATGCGACAGCTGCCTCCTCGTGTACCGGAGGGGACGCAAGTGATGCAAGGCTTGGTCCTCACTGCAGCCGACCAGTGGGAGGCATAGTCTAGCAACGTTCGAGACAGGGGAGGGGAGAATTGAAGGAAGAATTGGCGAGGCGAAATTGGGATGGGATAAAAAAAAAAAAAAAAGTTATTATATATATTTTTTTAATAAATATTTTATTTAATTTTTTTAATCGGTTACTAATGTGAAAGATCGGATCGGGAAAGATCAGTATCGGTAGATACTCAAAATCACATGATCGGGATCGGATCGGGAGCAAAAAAATTTGATCGGGACATCCCTAATATAACTGCTGTTGTGACATGGTTATGATGTTTATACTTGAATACGTTTGACAAAAAAACGATAATTTTGTCAAACAGTCTGGAGAGATTGATTTATGACGTGATGTCATTTGCGGTCCGGCCCCGGACTGCACGGGCGGAAGAGGTTAAATGTAAAAATATTGGTTGCTTGCAGATATAGAGGGGGGCGCAATTTTTTTTTACTATGAACAATGCCTGTAAAATTAGCCATACTATTGTCTCCATAGCTATAATACAGAACACATGATGGGTCTGCAAACATAGCTAAAATGGTCATTAACGCTGGCGCCAAACAGTGCAGATGGCTGCTGGCCGTGAATGAGTTAACATGGGAGTGTAAGTGAAACTTTGATCGCCCGCCCGCCTCACACCCACGTCCCGCGCCTGGTGGGATTTGTGCGTTATGATTTCAAGCTGATATACACACCAGGTAAACACATTGTGATGTCTGATGCTCTGTCCAGGGCAACGGCACAGAGTGACACACCAGTGAGCTCTACAGAGATTGATGTTGAATTATATGTGAACTTGATTGCAAAATCACTACCTGTGTCAGACAGAAAATCTAAGCAGATTTCAGCAGAAACAGAAAATGACCCAATACTACAGAGGGTCATGACAAATCTGAAAGAGAGCTGGCCTAAAGGAGACTGTCAACAATATTACAACATCCGAGCAGAGCTGAGTGTGATAAATGGATTTTTACTCAGAAAGAACACAATTGTCATTCCTCAGTCACTGAGACAAGAGATGTTGAAAAGACTTCACGAGGGGCACCTCGGAATGGAAAAATGTAAGAGAAGAGCCAGAACAGCAGTATATTGGCCAGGCATCAATACAGACATTGACAAGATGGTCTCGAGCTGTGAAACCTGTCTGAAACACCATACATAACTGCAGACCTACCTAATGTGCCGTGGCAGAAAGTGTGAACTGACTTGTTCCACCTGGATGGAAAGAATTATCTACTGGTCATAGACAATTTTTCTAACTATCCAGAGATAGCGCTGCTTTCCAGCATGACAGCTACTTGTGTGATTTGATTTCACATATGAAATCTATCTTTGCGAGACATGGAATTTGTCAGGTTTTCGTTTCTGACAATGGACCAGCTTACAACTGTAAAGAGTTCCAGAAATGTGCAGAAGAATATGATTTCCAGCATGTTACCTCAAGTCCCCTGTATGCCCAATCCAATGGTAAAGCAGAAAAAGGTGTGGACAAAACTGCTCAAGAAAGCAAAAGAGAGTGGTTCTGATCCATATCTAGCTCTACTGAGTTACAGAGCATCACCACTATCATGGACCGTCTCCTGCTGAGCTTCTGATGGGATGGAGGCTACGAACCACACTTCCTTACACTGCAAAACAGAAGAAGAATAGCATCGTGAGACAGAAACAAAAGTGTCTGCAAAACAGACAGAAAACTAACTATGACAAAGTGTCAAAAAGTTTAGTACCACTGTCACAGCGTGACACAGTGAGACTTCAAGATTCTAAATATTGGAACAAGAAAGCCACAGTTCTGGAGGAAGTGGGTCCTAGATCCTACACCGCCAGAACAGAAGAGGGTCAAGTCCTGAGAAGGAATCGACGAAACTTGTTAAAAACACCAGAGACACTTGAAGAACAGTCAACAGCTGATGACGAAGTTTACACAACAGCAGCACCACCGACAGCTGAGCTGACAAACTTGCCACCACCAGCTGACCAGACACCTTCAACACCAGTACTGAGAAGATCTACACATCAGTCTAAACCACCTGACAGACTTTGGTATTTTTAAAGAACAGCACAGAGCTGTATCCTTTTGCATGAAAAAAAAAGGAAGATATGATATGATATGACATTAACTCATTGACTGCCACGCTCTTTCACCATCTGTACTGCCTGACAATTTTCACGATATTTCACAATCTTTGCGGAGCTATTGTATATTCTATATTATAGCTATGGAGACAATAGTATGGCTCATTTTTTGTATTTAATTTTTTTATTATTTTTTAAACAAACACATAAACATACATGACAACACACGATAAGATATACAAGCATTAATTGTCAGAGCACATCCAATGAAATCACATTTTAGTTAATTGTCTTATATAAGATATACCCCTAATACCTGTTATCTAAAAACCTACACACATATGCTCCAGCTCGAACCCCCCCCTCCCGGACCCCACCTTGGGAAGTACCTCCATTATCCCTCGCACCTAACCAGACACTACCATTATAAGCTAGCTTTTATTCTCTCCACCACTTCTAACCACATTGACATTTTGGATTCATTGAGACCCAGAATTCTTGCTGTAGATATTTCTTGATAAATCACATCGAGATATGTAAGAAACCAAACTTTCCGGCACATTTTTTCCGGTTGAAACCAGACAGACACTATTTATAGTCCAACATGTGAAAAATAGTTTGTTTCTACATACCCTCGTTTGTTCACAATCCAGAGCTAAACATTGCCCTGTTTCAAAATAATCCAGGCTGGTTTTCTAGATCGTGAAATAAATTGTGTTTTGTGCAGCGCGACTGTTTTGAATAGGAAAATAAGAAAAATGAAATAAGGATAGTCTATAGTTGGGTTTGGCGCTCAGCAGTTGGCGAATGAGTTTATTTGTGGTATGCATGTTAAAAAATAATAAAAGATTGTAATAGCAACAGTAGAAAAAAAACAAAAAGGTGAAGGTGTTTTAAGTCAACAGAAATTTTGGTTAGCATCTAAAGAAAAGGGGATGTTGTGATATGTGATGTGATTTATATTAATCACTAGATGGCACCATCTACCAGGCTACATAAGCCACACCCCAAACACTTATCAGTGGAACTAGTAAGCAATGAGTTTGATGCTGACCTGTATGCTACTTGCTACCAGTACCTGAATAAATAATATTGAAAGAACCCCAGTTTCTTCATTGATAGAAAGAAACATTACAGTGCATTACAGTGCTTCATAGTTCTCATCCCAGCAGACAGTGGGGCAAATTGGCCAACATCATCTTGACTTAACACTAGCACAGCCATGGAGAAAATGCCACTAATTCCCACCAGGAACGGGTCAGATGACCCGACAGCTTATGAGAAATATGAGAAAAATAAATAGTGTAAACTATATAATTACCTCTGAATATAAAAAAATATGAGGTTCACCACAATGAAATGTAGATTTGAGTGACATAAAAATAAATAAAAATTCAATTAATAAAAATAAAATATTATACATTTTAATTAATAATCTTTTTGGATGGAAGAGCCACACATTGACGGGCAAAGAGCCACATGCGGCTCGCGAGCCACGGGTTGGCCACCCCTGCGCTAGACGCTCACAAAATGCTGTGACTTTCGTCTGTTCCAACGGCCCATAGGCTATGTGGAATAACGTTCTAATTACATTTTCCTGAAGTCATTTTGAAATTTCAAAAACCGTGCCAGATAAAACGGGTACTTTTAGGAAAAGATTGAGTGACAGAGCTGGAGCTCGACCGAGTGACAAGGATACATTTATTGAAAATGCCTAGATGTCATTTGACCCCTTGTCGGCTGTGCTAGTGTTAAAGAATCTCTAGTTTGAAAGCATTATTGAACAAACACTGACCTATTTAACAAGTTATGACCACTTAATAATCACTTCATACTGGCTAAAACACTGTGAGAAGCACACATATAATATAAATGTAATGTATGACTTTGCTGCAGTCTCGCTCTTGGCACACAGCTCCACACTGTCACTTTCGGAACATAATTGGGCGCACCTCACAAACGCGCACAAATCTTGTCGAGATGCTTTGTTTGTCTTGTCCTTGGTCGGGGATGAAATTGAAGAGAATGAAGATAACACAGATATACTTCCAATTTTGGTCATAAAGCGGTTTTATGCTAATGCTAGCATTTTGGGCGTCAAGAAGGTAAGTAGCCTACTTTTCAGTTTTTTGAATATCACTTTATTGTAAATCCTCCCTCAGGGTAAAAAAGTCTTTGTTTAGTCACATTTCTAGGAATTGTGTGCAATAATTATATTTAAACAAAAACATTACAAAATGATAATATGCGGAGGGCGGAGCTAGGCGATCATGGAGTAGACGTGTTTCACGTGAGCTCCCTTCTATCGTGCGAAATATACTTTTCTCCCCATTAGTCTTTATTTTATTTTTATTTGTTATTTGTCTGCTTGTTGAGTCGTCGAGTTTCAACTACTATCGTCGACTTTTTTCAACTTTCTGCGATGTCGGTGGTGGAGACCAGATCCATGAGCACCCCAGCCGGCAAACTGCCACCGGGCCTAACCTCGCCGTCGCCCGGTATCAGTGAGATAAGCGAAGCTGTACTCTCGGTCATGACCAAACTCCATGCAGACTTTGAGACACGCTTCGCTGAAACACAAAGAAAAGTGCATCGAGAGATGTCAGAGGAAATTAGGTTGGCGGTCGACCCGTTGAAAGACAAGATGGAGTCGCTGCACGTTGTCTCCTCGGCTAATGCTAACGAACTAGCCACGCTAACGACAGAGGTCTCACTACAAGGCGAGAGGATGGCGGGTCTGGAGACCTCCCTGCTAGCTAGGAAGGCTGAAGTTGCCAAACTACAGTCGGTAATTGTGGAAATGCAGTCCCGGGAGAGACGCTACAACATCAGGATTGTTGGTGTACCGGAGGGCAACGAGGGAGGCCGTCTCTCGGAGACCATGCCGGAATTGCTGCAGGAAATACTGGGGAAAGATGTCCTCCCCAGCCCTCCCGTATGTGAATCGGCCTACAGAGCGGGCAAGACCAGTCCTGGAGTGAACAAAGAGCCGAGGCCCATCATTGTCAAGCTGAACAGGCTTCATCAGAGGGAGCTCATCATGCGATCGGCCCGTGCCAGAAGGGGTAAACTAAGTCTTGGCGATCACAAAGTGGCCATTTTCGAAGACTTTACGCCGGAGGTTCAAGCACAGAGAGGCGAATACAAAGTGGTCATGTCCAGGCTATGGAAACTAGGCCTGAGGCCTACGCTATTCGCTCCCGCGAAATTATCTGTGCTGGGTAAGGACAATGATCGGCGTTCATTTTGGTCGTTGGCTAAAGCGAAGGAATATCTCGGGGGGATAGCCGAGACTGTAGCTTGATATCTATGTCGGGTGAGTGACTTGGCGATGTGGGCCTGAATACATTGATGGGGCGGACTACTCACAAATGCTTGTGGTCATGCCCAGACATGCTAACTGTCCACTGCCCATCCAAACTAGCGGGGCATCCCAATGACTTCTGTTACTTGCTAATGCTGACCTCATGGTCGTACGTGTGTGTCGCCTCTATGGAAGCTAGCGAGCTAGCTGAACAATGTACAAAACAGATTCTAGCGTGCTAGCCCGATTCATCACTAGCTTACGCGCTAGCCTCGGGCTAGCTAGCAGGCTGTGTCTATCGAGACATTCGAGACCTGTTAATGTTTACGTATTTTGGTTGTTGTTGCTGTTTAAGTGACATCGGTTTGCACAATTCAACGGTGATCGGGTCCTTAACTAACTTCTTGTATGCTTTTATTTTTATATCCAGGCTGTTTTGAGCTTTGGGCTCCAGTAGTAGAAGGTCGGTTGAATATATATATACAATATATGATAACAGGTTGTGTCAGGTATAGCTTATTACTATCCCCGGGTTAATGAAGGTGTTTAATTCTATTCTTACATAGGTTATGTCATTCCAGCCGTTGTGCCTGATCAGAGGGGCTGTTACATGCGTGCACTTTGACCATAACCCTTTTTTCCCTTTCTTCTTATTGTCGCTGTTTAAATGACATCTGTTTGCGCAATTTAACTGTGATCCGATCCTGCCTTAGACTATCTGCTGGTATGCTTTAATTTAATTTTGTTTTGAATGTTCCTTTATCCATTTATGCTATAACATTGCGACATTAATACGCAGACTCGGAAGTAGATGGTTACAGGGTTGATGTTGAGTTATTATATAATAATGGCTATTTTTTCCATTATAGTTGTCTCATGTTAGGGCCAAGGCTCACGGTGGTTTTCGACCGATATCTTTATTGAATTGAATTTTAATTTTAATTTGTGTTTATTGGACTAGTGGGGGTTTAATCAGGGGTTTATCTAGAGGGGGGTCGGAGTGGAGAGCGTCTTATTGGATCCATGACTCCAGTGGGAAATGATAGGAAGATGACCATCCTTAGTGGATGGGGCATAGGGAGGGGATTGGAGAGTGGGTATAGGAGGGTTAATAATAGGATGGGTGGGTTAGGGTTTAGAGTAGAAGGAGGGGGGGTTGTAACTGGGGTGGTATTTTTCTGTGTTTTATGTACTGTTGTCTTATATGTGTGTAATTATTCCTCCTCTGAACTCCTGGGATTGACCGTCTGGGCCCGCCTGGATCAGCACCTCTGTACTCAGCCTGGCTGCACTGGTATGTTCTCTACGCATTTAGACAAACTCGACCATGGCTAAATTGAATATTTTAATTTGGAACGCAGGGGGTCTTAACGCCCCACACAAGCGTGTCCTTTGGTTATTGAAGAGAAGAAATATTGACATTGCTCTCCTTAGTGAGACGCATTTATTGGTGGGTGATGTGTCAAGGCTAGCAAATCGACAATATCACGTTATCTCCTCATACTCAGCCGATGATAAGACGAAAGGAGTCGTCATAGTTACAAGACGTAACCTTGATATCAAAGTCCTGGATGTGTGGTCAGACACGGAGGGAAGGATTACTATAGCAAAAGTTGAGTTCTCTCATAGGAAGATGGCAATAATAGCATTGTATGCCCCTAACACATTTGATTCAGCGTTCTATAATACAATCACGAAGAATATGTTGGAACTTACTGGATACGCTCTCATTGTGGGTGGCGATTTTAATGCGTGCTGGGATGCGGAGATGGATAGGTCCGGGTCATCTGAAACAAGCGACCAAAAACTGTCCTCTAAGGCCCTCAGGATGTGGGCCCAGGACACGGGGCTCGCAGACCTATGGCGCTTATCCAATCCCACCCTCAAGGATTACTCTCACCTGTCAGCCAGACACAAAACATTCTCTCGAATAGACTATGCATTTGCGTCCCCTAATATGTTTGATAGTTTCGACGTCTCATTGGTTCCCCTGGCTCTCTCGGACCACAAGGGGATTTTCCTTGTGGCAACCTTTGGCAGGCTCTCCACGAGAGCTCCCAGGTGGCGTTTTAACTCAACCTTATTAAAGAACGATGATTTCTGTTCTGAGTTCAGGAGTAAACTAGCTGAATTCTTGCAGATCAATGTTGGCACGGTCGATGACCCCAGGGTCCTATGGAACGCATTGAAAGGATTTATCAGGGGTCATGTCACACTTTTCGCCTCCAATTTGCGTAAATCCCGGTCAAAAAAAATAGAAGGACTGGAAACATTATATGCGGACCTATACGCATATTTGCAAACTAACTATAGTGAACGACTAAACACACAACGTAAGATAGTCAAGAAAGAAATAAACTCCATACTTAAACAACAGTCTGAGTTCTTGATACATAGGACAAGGCAAAATTACTACTTTCACGGCTCCAGGCCTAGCCATCTATTGGCAATGAAAATACGCTCGAATGATCATTTCTCGGATATCCCCTCGATCAAGACGCGACAGGGTACAGTCACTACTGATTCGAAAAAGATCAACAACACTTTTAAAGAGTTTTACTCACAGTTATATAGCTCAGAGGTTAATCTCGACGGATCTAAATTTGAATCGTTCATTGGCGGGCTTGAGATACCCCACATTTCTGAGGAAGAGGCTAAGGAACTGGGGAAACCGATCACTCTTATGGAACTAAGGGAGACGATTGCTGAAATGCAGAGGGGTAAGGCACCAGGCTGGGATGGTATTCCACCCGAGGTGTATTTAGCTTTCTGGGACCAACTGGGTCCATTGATGCTCGATATGATCAATTACGCTATCGAACAAGGGGAGTTCTCAAGAGATGTCAACATGGCGTTGATTTCTTTACTTCTCAAGAAGGACAAAGATCCCAATGATTGTGGTAGCTATAGGCCCTTGAGTCTTCTCGGGGCCGATTTAAAAGTGTTTGCCAAGGTGCTGGCCCGCCGCCTGCAGAGATTTATGACGGTATTGGTACACTGCGATCAAACTGGTTTTATCCCGGGGCGCCTGGCTGCAGATAATCTTAGGAGGCTGTTGCATGTAGTCGATAACAGTAAAGACAATACAGCTCCGTCCACAGTTCTGTCTTTGGATGCCATGAAGGCGTTTGACAGACTAGAATGGTCATACCTGTGGAAGGTACTTGAGGTCATGGGTCTTGGTAAGAATTTTATTCATATGATTAAAGTCCTGTATGCCTCGCCGTCGGCAATGATACTGACAGGCAAAAACTGTTCCACACTTTTCCCAGTCTCCAGATCTTCTAGACAGGGTTGTCCTCTGAGCCCAGGACTATTTGTGCTTTCCCTCGAACCATTGGCCCAATTTATTAGGCAATCGGAGGACATCGTCCCCATAATGATCAATAATACACCACACAAAATTGCTCTCTATGCGGATGACCTACTGATTTTTATAGATGACCCTTTCCGGTCGGCCACAAAATTATTGGGAATAATCGACGACTTTGGTAAATTGTCAGGCTTTAAGATTAACTGGAACAAATCAGTCTGCCTACCTCTTAATAAGCTGGCCAAGGCGGTGCGACTACCAGCTGATATCCCCATAGTGGAACATTTTAAATACTTAGGCATAGAGATATTCCCCACGCTGAGTCAAACTACTAAGTACAACTTCACGGGTACTTATGATAAAATACGCCAGGATCTAGACAGAGGGTCGTCCCTTCCTAACTCCTTACAAGCACGAGCTTCCATAATCAAAATGAACGTCCTGCCTAGGATACATTTTGTTAGCTCAATGCTCCCCCTGCCCCCTCCAATAGACCACTGGCGCAAGGTACAATCGATGGTATCTACGTTTATCTGGAATAACAAACGCCCGAGAATCAAAAGAGCTACTACTCAATGTAGGAAACAAGATGGGGGCCTCGCAATCCCTGATTTTAAGCTTTATTTCTGGTCCTTTTCACTGAGACCTCTGATGTGCTGGCTAGACCCTGTGGATGCTGTATCTTGGCGCTCCTTAGAAGCGGCGGCGGTCTCACCGCTAAGATTGCAGGATGTGGTGTACTCCACTGTCCCTATTTCGAAATGCCGACTGAGGTATGGACCGATCATAACTCACGTGATCCAGACGTGGCGTAATTTACAGAAGTCGTGTGGGGTTAAATGCCCATGGCACCTGGACTCTCCAATTTTTAATAACCAGCAATTACTTGTTGGGCACAAGCCGGTTAATATTCCTCAATGGCAAAGGAGGGGGGTTCATACTCTGGAGGATATTTATGATAAGAACGGCCTCCGTGCGTTTCAGGACTTAAGAGAATTTTATGATCTTCCCGGCGAGTCCTTCTTTCTTTACCTTCAACTAAGGTCAGCGCTGAGGGCGCATGGCGTGCCGTGGGCTCAAGCTTTGCAACCACACCCCTTCCTCAGGCTCATAGTGGACAGGACGACCTCCAGAGGGTTTGTCTCAGACTTTTATACGCTCTTAATTCAGTCCACGTATAAAAATGTATTATTGGATACAATCTGGCGTGTGGATATCCCGGAAGCTATTTGCTATGGGACTGATAACCGACTCTCGGTGCACTTTGTGCTCTCAAAAGGCCACTGGCACTTATATGCATATGTATTGGGATTGCCCACCAGTGGCCCGCTTCTGGAGGTCAATAGCGGACAAACTTTCAGATCTGTGTGGCTTAACTATCCCATTCACAGCTGTTACGCTACTCCTGAACGATATAACAACACTACCCGCGTCCGTACAACTGGTTGTCCTAGCGGGCGTCACAGCGGCGAAGAAGCTAATAGCAATGAGATGGAAGGAGCCTGAGAAGCTCACAGTGATTAACTGGTCCCTAACACTGTTGGATGTGATTTATCTTGAGATATCCACGGTGCGGGTGATTGGGGTGGGGCAGGCTGGGATTGACCTACAGTATGGTTCGCAGCAGCTGAGAAGGTCAGGACCACCGTGTGCGGCTGAGCGGGGTTGGGGTGCTTGTTCGGGGGAGTCCGGCGGTCTCGTGGGAGGGGGAGGGGGAGGAGGAAATGTCTTGTCTGTCTTGTCTTTTGTGATGTCTTGAATTTAACTAGGGATTTTATTGGGGGGCAGCTATTTAGCTAGTTCTTCGCTATTTGGTCATCTATTAGATTAGATAGTACCCCTGGAATTTTGAATTTAACATTTAAAAAGGTTGAACTCTGTTTTCTTTTCTTTTTGTCTTTATAATTTATAAATTGTTATATTCTGTATTATTATTGTTTTTGTTATTTTCCTGTGAAGTTCTGTGTATTGTGATTGTGATTAATGTGTTGTCTTGTTTCATGTAAGTAATAATAAAAAAGAAAAAAAAAAATATGCTAGTGTAGGCCTACAGAATAGATGTTGAATAATGAATAGAGACAGAAGCGTCATGCAGCTCCCCAATGGTTTGATTACTATTTCCTGTTTCATGTTTATCACACCTTGTTTGGAGGTGAGTTGCCGTGTATGAATGTCTGTTCTATATACTGTAAACTTCCATTAATTTGATCCTGCTTGAGACAGCCCCTTCTCAATCTAGCACCAATCTCTCCTCACACAGAGAGAGAGAGAGAGAGAGAGAGAGAGAGAGAGAGAGAGAGAGAGAGAGAGAGAGAGAGAGAGAGAGAGAGAGAGAGAGAGAGAGAGAGAGAGAGAATACATTATTCTATGTATGCTGGTGTAGGTATGTTGATCTTAACCCTTTCCACCCTTAACCACACTACAGAAGGTTAACCTTTCACTACCACACTACAGAAGGTTAACCTTTCACTACCACACTACAGACGGTTAACTTCTTCAGGACATAATGAGCAATAATAGATTTTTGAATGGTTCGAACCTATGTGTTTTTTTTTATGAATTTTTTGTATAGTAGTCGAACATTATTTTTGGCCCAAGTTGACAGCCCTAGTGTATGTACTCCCCCTACACATTTATATTACATATGTGGTGTTCGGGTCGACTGGAAATTGTAGGTCAAAACAAGTACTGTTAAATATGGTAAAAATTAAACAAAAGGGTTCACTGTGTACCTTCACTGTCCACCTCCATCTTGTTTAATTTATAGTTCCACATAAACACGGTTTATTCAATCCATGTCTTCATTATAGTGATTTTTTCTTTCTTTTTACAGATATTACATTTTATATAAAATTAAGAAAATAGCATTGATAAATGGGATCTAGCAAGGGTAAATGGCAAATATGAATCATAATATGCTGTCTAGATTAAAGTGCTAGTAATTGAGATAAAGTTAACATCTGTTAAGTATTTTTACATGAATTGTTATGGTTTTATTATGTTAAAATCCCAATAATGTTGTGGGTCCAAAAATGTGAGTGACAAAAATGCGAAGGATTACACATCCTCTGTTTGTTCTGTGTCCCCACAGAGAG
This sequence comes from Notolepis coatsorum, assembly GCF_963971535.1. Taxonomy (NCBI): domain Eukaryota; kingdom Metazoa; phylum Chordata; class Actinopteri; order Aulopiformes; family Paralepididae; genus Notolepis; species Notolepis coatsorum. The sequence continues at coordinate 62,977,812 of NC_140167.1, read as the reverse complement.
AGAGAGAGAGAGAGAGATACAGAGTGTGAAAGAGAGAGAAAGAGTGTGAAAGAGAGAGAGAATGAGAGATACAGAGTGTGAAAGAGAGAGAGAGGGAGAGAAAGAGAGAGAGAGTGTGAAAGAGAGAGAGAAAGAGAGAGAGATACAGAGTGTGAAAGAGAAAGAGAGAGAGAGAAAGAAAGAAAGAGAGAGACAGAGAGAGAAAGAGAGAGACAGAGAGAGAAAGAGATACAGAGTGTGAGAGAGAGAGCGGATATAAAACTTACTACCGTAACTTGGAGGTTTCCTCATCTCTCTGTGCAGCTAACCTTTACGCCAGGTGGGTGTCCCCCGCGACTCACCGCCCTGATTAGTCGACAGCGACAGCTCCCCGAGCAGCATAATACACTCTATGATGAGGCTGATGAGAACCAACAGCCTGCGCTTGTTTACCCCCAAACAGTCAGCTTCCTCCCCGTCTGACCCCAGGCACAGAGTCACTTGATGCGTCTTGCATCTCGCTCTGACACACACGATGCACAGGATACAAATACACACACACACACACACACACACACACACACACACATAGACACATACGCACAGGTAGTACATGTATACGTGTGCACGCGCGCAACCCCCTGCCGGTAGAGAAGCCCCAATCGAGCTGCCGGTTCTCAGTGGAGGCGGGGACTCCACAGGCCCTTTAGGCAAGTCCTGGGGTGCATTCACCACAAACACAAACATAAATATACACACCTATGCTATGTGTGTGTGCATACATAGACAGAGACACACACATAAATGTAGATATACACGTAATGCACGCGCACACACACACACACACATACATACATACATACATACACAAACACACACACATGCACAGAAGCACACACACGTGCACGCACACACACACACACACACATACTCACATATACTACATTGGCATCACATATACTGACACACACGCACACACACAAACACGCACACACACACACACATACTCACATATACTACATAGGCATCACATACTGACACACACGCACACACACACGCATGCAGGCGCCGCTGCATCTTAATGAGTGTGGGACATGGCAGCATGAAGGCGGAAGCAGCAGTGATGGAACCTGCTCACCAAGGACTGACCTGCGGTTCAGGGGCGGGAGCGGCGCTCAGCGGGGAGCTCCCTCTCCACGCGCTGATCAGAGGGCTGCTCCGCCAAGGCTGCTGCGCTGATGGCGCTGACGGTAAGAAACCATCTGATTAGACGCAGCCATCACCTCGGCTCGGCTGCTATATGGAAAGAAAGAAAATGCTTCTTCCTCCTCTTTCATTCCCCCCCCCCTCCCCCGGCTCGCTCGCTGTTTGTTTGTCTGTCTCTTTTGTTTTCTTTGTCCTCTGTGGAGACGGCGGCGGCGCTGGGCTCGGAGCCGCGCGGGGAGAGGGGGCTTCCAGCGTAATTAGCTGAAACGCTCACCCGAGCTCAACGCTAAAAAGTTGCAATTTTAAACTTTTTGAACCGCAGTCTTCTTTCTTTTCTTTTTCTTTCCTCGACGGTATTTCCCTGACGCCTGCGCTTCCCTTCCGAGATCAAAAACCCTTCTTCTCTCTTTTCTCCCCGGTGGAAATATATACTTTGAGTCGTTTGAACAAGTGGACGGCGGACGAGTCGGAAATGTAACTCGTAACTCGCGACGGAGTCCCGTTAACGAGGTTGTGTGAACTCCAAACTTGGAGGAATGCGTGCGGGAGAGGGGGGAAAAGCCATGGTGATGACGATGAAGAACTCTGGAAAGGTCGACTTGTTTAGGTTTTTGGAAACATCCGCGTCAGAGCACCGGGTCAGGCCCCCTGGTGCTCCTGGTTCTGGACAGGCTCGGGTCAGGCCCCCTGGTGCTAGACAGGCTTGGGTCAGGCCCCCTGGTGCTGGACAGGCTCGGGTCAGGCCCCCTGGTGCTCCTGGTGCTGGGCAGGCTCGGGATCAACGCTCTTTCAATTAATTCAGTTTCAAATTGTACTTGCTAATGATGGAACATTCATTCTAATTTACTCATCAATAGCTGAATGGAGAGATGGGTTGTAGAGCACACGGTCAATTTAGCGAATGTACGGTACAAGCGGACTTAACGATTTCGACACAGAGTCTGAGTCGAGTCAAGTTCGTCAGCCGGAGAGCGGATATCGGTTTTTTGTTACTCGTCAATAGTTTAGACGAGACAACCTTTTCATGCCTACAGTTTTTCAGTATTTGAATTTTATGCAGGTACTGTGTTCAGAGTCGTCTTTCAGCTCAAGGACACATCAACAGGGATGAGGGTTGAACCTGAGAGCTTCCAGACACAGGATTGGCTCTTTAATCACCAGGCCACTCTGCAGCTGTTTGACAAGCGTGTGCACTGTAGTGGAATGAATAGCAGGCCTGATAATCAGTTAATTGTTCGAGATAATCACTCAAATGTCCACTGAAAACATGTTCTGCAGCTCGGCCTCTGCAAGGCTTTCCTCTCCCCCTGCGGGTTTTGTAGTCCAAGGCCTGTCTAGTGATGTTGTTTGAGCCCTTCCTAAGGGTATGCCCTATCCAGTTCCACTTTCTCATCAGACCTCAACTAAACTAAAATAAACTCAAACCACCGTAGATAAAAAGGCCAGTTAAATACGAGTGAGGAATGAGAGCCGTCCACAGAGGAGATAGTACATCAGAAAACAGAGGGCGGGCTTCAGATCAATTCAATCCCTCAGGCAAAGAGCCATATAAATCTGTTTTAAGTTTTCAGATGAGCAATGTTTTCAACCCTAATTATCTTGATTTGATTTGATTTGATTGATTTGATTTGATTTTTATTTAGTACATACAATTTATACAAAAGTATAAAAACAAGGGGTACAAGGATAACATGTGAAAGTCTGTCGACTTGTTTCCAACATGGTCCCAAGAAGAATACTTGAGATGGTAAGTTAGAGTTGCTGTGTTCATTCATAGTTAAAGACTAGACAAGTAGAGGTTGAGTACAGTACATTGTTGTGATACATCACATTCACACTCCAAAAAGGGATTCAAGTTTATTTGTCACATCTGACTTTTTATAGTGGAGGAGTGAAATATTTTTTTCTTGGCTTCTCTGCCTCCTTGGCTTGACTTGGATTGACTTCACAGTTGCAGATACATGGGCTGTCCAATTTCATATATTTTTTTCTTTTATGAATGGAATGGTCTGAAAGGTTAAATTATGTTAAAATGCGTATGAAGTTTGACACGTTTCTGCATTATGTCTTTGTCAAAAGCTTGAATAGTTTGAGTCTAATTTCATGATTACGCACCATCCTACAACTGATTGAAATTGTCGTTTTTTTGTGTGTTTCAGATTCAACCTAAACTATTTTGATTTGAGTTCATTTGAAAACATTTAAAATGTCTCAATACATTCTGGTACAGTACGTGGAATTGTGTGCCAACAGGGATCCATGGTGTCTGATCTTGAATCCACCTTAACACTTTAATCGCCGGGAACGCCGTAACTCGTCTTTGCTCGCCATGCTCATTCTGCCGAAGACGCCGTAACTCGTCTTTGATATCAATATTTCAAAAATCTGTGATCGAAATCATATTTCTCCTCCAGAGACATGAGATGTACTGGTGAGCTCCACTCTACTGTCTAACGGTTCAAGAGCGCCATCTGGTGGCCGATCGGCAGATCGGCCAACAGGAAGTGACGCGCCGAACAGGAAGTGCTCATCCATATTTCGTCCGGGCACTCGCGATCGTTAGCCGGACTCCATCTCAACACACTGGATAATCAATCGCTCGCCCTAACTCAATAAACAACGTTATTTGGACGTATATAGTATTATACAACCTGGAAATGGTTAATCTATATCAACATCCCATAATCGAAAACTGTCTACTCCAAGCTGATCGTCCAACGGCGCGAGGAAGATACGGTAAGATCCAGCGTTATTTTCTAACGTGTTCCATATAAACTGCTCTCATGACCATATGACCCACACTAGACGAATGATATAACGTTGCCCACGGAATTATAAACGACCCCCCGCCCATCCGATCAATATCAGATGATACGTAGTAACTTCTAGAAGTACCTCCAGTTGAAATGTTTCATCTGGCACCGATCGCTACCAAACTGTATTTGATCATCAATATAATGCATTTGGGGCTATAAATCAAGTTCTGGAGAAAGCTGCAGAAAACGATAAAAACATACTTATACTTTAGACCATATTTTAGTATGAATATGTGAATGAAAAAGTATAACGTTGCTACACCCTGAACAATGGATATAGGACATTGAATGGGCCATAATAATGTCAATTTAGCAATAGAATTTAAAAAGTTATAGCCCTGCAAAGAAGGGGAACTTCTCCATAGACAAATAGAGCTGGCTAGGGATGGTAAATTATGAATTTAACCATGGCGATCAAAGTGTTAATGTAGAATTCACTTGTTATTTCTATAATACTGTACAGCTCTGTTTGGTGATTTGTGAATATGACTCCTGTTTTTGTTACTCACACAATGTCTGCTGGACCCACAACATTATTGGGATTTTAAAACAATAAAGCCATAACAATTAATGTAAAAATACTTAGATGTTAACTTTATCTCAATTAGAAAGCAATCTAGACGGCATACTGTATATGGTTAATATATGGTTAATACGAATTAATTATAATATTATAAGACATGAATGGAATAAATAATTTTTATCAGGAAAAATATAAATGGTAAACTGTGAAAGTACACAGTAAACAAAAAGAAATAAAAATCTATTAATAGTTTGAAACACAAAACAGCTCAACATAAATACAGTACAATACAGACAAAACGGGGGGGGGGGGGGGGTGCAGATCAAACACTTCTACATTCAGTCATAAAGTCTATTCGCCAGATATGTCCTTATAAAGATCCAGGGACCGTCGTCTCCATGGTCACATTCAGCGAGCGTTGAAGCTGCTCGTTCCATTGTCAATAGGTCCATGAAATCTCTCATCCAGATGTCAATGCAAAAACAATTCGTTTTTTGTATCTTCCAATTCAACATAATTGTACGCTTAACTGAAAAATACGCTAGTACAATGATGTGTTGTGTGAGTGCTGATTGTATACCAACTACCCCTATGCCCAAGAGGCAGACTTTTGGACATTATTTATAACATCGAGAATAGAGGATAGTCTTAAAATATCCTTGTGCCAAAAGCACTTCACTGTGGGGCAATGCCACAATGTGGATGAGCGTTCCTACCTCCCCACATCCATGCCAGCACAAATCTGAAATGGCATGATCCATTTTCTTTATTTTACATGGTGTAATATATAGGCTCGATGAACTACCGTTAGTTGTATGATTTTGTATCTTACACATTTGGATGAAGTTGTTTTTTAGTACTGTCTCACATTGTGGTGCAGTCAAAGAAAGAGCCAAATCCCTCTCCCACTGCTGTTTAATGGAAGCTAGTTTATCTGATGGGTTAAGTTACTGTAACCTGTAAATCTTGGAAACTGACTTGCAATCAATTTACATGAGGAGACAGCATTTGCACATTTCTGACTCAGCAGGAAATATTTGAATCAGGAGATAAAGCTGGTAAGATGCTACTGTAGCTTACTTACTTACTTACTTACTTACTTACTTACTTACTTACTTACTTACTTACTTACTTACTTACTTACTTACTTACTTACTTACTTACTTACTTACTTACTTACTTACTTACTTACGCCTATCGCTCCTTTTGGGGGAGCATAGGCCATCGACCATGTGCTTTGCTTTCTCCAGGGACTTGGAGACAGACATCACACAGAGCGGACTGACATGGAAACAGCTGGAAAGATGCTAGCACTAAGGTTAAAACAAACTTTCTAAGGTGGGAAAATTATGTTTTTGTCACCTTGTTGATGTGTGATTTAAAGCTTAGGTCTGAGTCTATTATAACACCAAGACTTGTAACTTCGGGTTTGATCCAAGGAGTAAGTTGCCCCATATTGCTCTGTAACATTTCTCTTTTTGTTATAGGACCGACTAGTAGGATTTGAGTTTTGCCCTCATTTAATTTTAGGAAGTTGTTCGTCATCCATTTGTTTATTGCTAAGAGACCGGCGGAAATGGAGTAGCAATAGCATCTGCAAATGATTTATAGATGTTTTATGAATGTCTTAACAAATAATTTGTTAAACATGAAAAGACAAGTCTGGTAATTGCTTCATGTGTATTCATAAAAGTCCACAAATAAACAAACTATTAGACATTTGTTAATTAAGCATTACATCACGCAACAGAGTGTGTTATAGAAATTAGATCACGCCTATGGGTGGTCGTTAGACCCCCATAGGCGTGATCTAATTTCTATAACACACTCTGTCGCGCGATGTAATGCTTTTATACAATGGCCGAATTCATCAAACCTTATTGCTATACAATAAACACACAGTAATTGAAGCATAATGGAGATTTATTCACAAAACCATCTGCAGAAAAAGTAGGTCCAAAAAATAAAATAAAAGAAGTTGCCTCTGTGTCTAGAAGCAGCTGGGAGGTACAGTGCTTCAAAGCATGCCATCTAACAAAACCAATTACATAATCCAACATTGTGTAAACAACTAACATATTCCAGTTAACGGTATCTTTTTTTTAATTATCCGTTACGAATATATCCATACTTCCATTGTGTCCGGGACATCCAGTGAAATTGCTTCGTGCGACAGTGTCCTTTTGCAGAGGCAGGTTGCTATTGCTGTCCACAACGTCCGATCCTCACCCACCGGCTTTCCCACCCCCTAATACTGCCAATTGTATTAGTATGAACGACCAGCCAAGCCGGAAGCAACGCAGAGAGCTGGGCTCGAACCCAGCATCTCTTGCATTAGTGGCGAGCGCCTTGCCCACTGCGCCACTTAGCCCTTTTGAAGGAGAGGGAGGTTCTACAACGAATGGCATCTAACAACACACTTCCCGCGATTTATATTTTGTTTCACAATGAGTCATGACCAACCAATAGACCTGTCGCTAAACCACGCCCCAAATAGAATTTGTCCAATCATATCACAGCGAAAATCCTCGCTTGGAGAAAACAAGAGAAAACCCATTTGTGGGGCGCATCAAACCAGACGGCTGTGATCGAAACCACTGTGAAGAGTTCAGTTTATATGTTATTATCTACCTAATATCCGATGGTGAAACGCTGTTCATGGGGTACCTGTAATTCGGACACCAGGTACCCTGAAAGACTGGATGGAGGAGTATATTTCATACCTTTTCCGAAGCCCAAACGAAAACGCAAGAAATGCAAGCAGTGGATTCTGTTGTGTCGTCGACCACATACACAACTGAATGTGAAGACCATTACCAAGGACACTTATGTTTGCTCAAAGGTAAGGTCAATTCATAAAGACATAATATTTGACGGCATGTATTAGAAATGTAGACCAAACTATTAGTTTGCTAACGTTTGACTTTGACTGCCAACTAGCTAGCGTATATCCGGGCTCTCGTGTCTGCACCTTCACCCAAAAAAAGGTAACGTTACCGCAAGCCAGGTGCATAACAGTGGAAATGATGACCAACAAGGACAGTTATAGTTATAGATGTAATGTAGTGACCACCATTGATAGTACAAAGAACTGGCTAACAGACAACAGGTTGTCACTGCATCTAGGCAACAAGACAGAATCCATATTAATGGGTTCAAAAATAAGGCTAAGCAGGGAGGACAAACCACCGGAGGAACCTCTGGTGAACCTCTGGTGAACGATGAGTAATGTCTCTATGCACTTTGTTGATGAAAATAATTGTTTTTAATGCACAAATGAGCATGAATGATGCCTTTTTTTATAATAAAAAAAGAACTGAAACATGAATGAACATGAATGAACTGAAACATGAATACTACTACATGCACTAAGAATGCTCGATGCACTTCAGATGCCATAGTGCCACTTGAAACCAGTAACAACAGGGACAACGATGTAAATAAGTCCTGGGCCCTCATTCATCAACGTGGCGTACGCACAGATATGTGCGTAACCCGTGCGTACGATAATTTCTAAGCAAAGTGTGGGATTTATCAATTTGAACTTGTGCTTGACTTTGTGCGTATATTTAAGCACAGGTCGGACCATGCGTAGCTGGCGCCGGTGGTAGAATATTTTTACAACGCGGAAATAAGCACTGACTGCGCTCCGCGTAACTCAACTCGTTATTATTTTGCCCATATATTGCAGAAATACGGGAACGTTTTGATTATATTTAAAAGGCTTTGCCATTGTTAAACGTAATAAGTGGAACCCCGAAGCTGTAAGCAGAATACAAGTCATATGAACACCCACGATATAGTGTTCTTCCCCCTTCCTATAAGAAAGAATAAAAAACGCATTGCAACGAGAACAGACTGAGGTTATTTGTTGAGTGTATGTGTATACAAAACCCTTGCAATAAATGTGTCTTAAATGAATGAAAAGCATACATGCTCTGGACACAGAGCATATATCGTGTGGGTGATATCATGACTTGTATTCTGCTTACAGAATTTCACTTATTTAGTTTTACAATGTCAAAGCCTAAATCAAAACGTTCCCGTATTTCTGCAATCTATGCGCAAAATAATAACGAGTTGAGTTCTAACAAAGAACGTATTACATGCTGGTAGGCTGATAGAGTAAACTATGATATGAATATGAATATGATATGATATAAAGGTATACTGGTCCGTCCGCGAGGATATCGAGGACTCGAGTAGGATAGCCATTAAATGCAATTTGAGAATATAGGCTAAAGCGATGGCCTATAGCCTATACATATTATTTAATGTTTTCATAAGCGTAAAGATACAACAGCTAGATTAATGATCAAGTTAGTTTACTGTATGCAGGCTTCGCAGGGCTGTGTGTTATTATATATGCGCAAGTTACTGTTGCATAATGTAGGCTATGGGCTGGCTGCTATTATATGTAATTCATATAGGCTACCTAATACCAACAACAAAATAGATTGTATCATATGCCTCTACACACATTATATTATACACATCATATTATATCTTGGTTCGGCAGCGCCTCTGTGAACAATCTCTCAGAGTTTGCTCCATCAATAAACAAATCCAGTAATGTGAACGGGATTCCACTCGGTCAATGTACAGATAATCTGCGATGCGCATTTTGGCTGATAATGTGCCGGTGGCCGGAGTCTCATTCAGGCCTAATTGTATTTAATTCAATTGTAATGTTATTACTGGGGTATCTAAAACATCACTTAAATGCAGATCAGGGTTATCCACTGAAGCCATAATGACTCTGACCAGAACCACAGGCTCATGACGAGCGCACATAATAGGCATTGTAGAGCGCAGAGTTGGCCTGCTGAAATTGATTTAATTTCAGTCATTACAGTGCTTAATGTCGGGTCAGCTTGTCATTTATTTCTGTCAATGTGCTGGTTCTGTAGCAGGACTGGGTCAGTCAACATCCTTGGCTCCCGGCGCACCGAAGATAGTCTACACGCTCCCTCCTCCTCAGCGGAGTTGTCTGTGAACTTGGCAACTTCATTGGATTTATTTATTCTCTAAAAATATCTATAATCATACGATTAAATACCATATTTATCAAGACAGGTGTGCGTAGGACCTGTGTACGCACGTGTGATAAATCCAGTTTTTTTTTGTGCGTGCACACATTCTAAATTCTGTGCTTACGTATGAAAATAGAATACTTTCTAAGAAAAATTGATAAATGAGGGCCCTGGACTTTTCGTTTTATCCCTGACAAGGCAAATACAAATGTTGATCTGTCAAAGTTGTTGTGTTTGTTGTCAATAAAATCCACTTTGAGCTGCATTTTATGTATGAAAGATGCTCCATAAATGAACTATTATTATCTGTCTATGCTTAGCTAATACTCAGCTTTTTGTGTTTTTTTTCACAGAATGAGGTGTGCTGGAGATGTTACTGCCCTCACAGAGACGACACAGGTCAACCCAAGACAGGACATGAGTGACAATGAAAGAGGTCTGATTTATGTTTTTGGACTAAAGTGAGCATCATGGAATGTGTGCAGCTTTACAATCATGTCATTGATGAACTGAATATCTCTGTGAACTCTCTCAATATATATATCTCTTCTTGTAAAAAGTACAAAGTCACAGAAGTTGAGTCCGCTACAGTTGTGCCTCTCTGAGATGTGCATGTCTTCTCCGTCTTTACGCACCCCTCTCTCCTCCCCTCTTACTCCAGATGAGGAGTGCCGGCCTGTGGAGCAGGCTCCCCAATGGAAGGTGGACAAGAGGAGCGAGATGAACGATTGAGAAATCAACAAGCACAAATCGAATCACTGACGAGTATTCAATAGATTAACAAATAGATTAACACCAGAGGTCTTGCAGCACAGCCGTGTACCAGCCTATTTCAAATATGCCACTGGATTCACTTATGATCAATTCAATAATCTATGTACTGTGTTTAGTATACCTAGCAGTGAAACAGCACAGCTGGTACTGTAGCTGGTACTGTAGCTGGTACTGTAGCTACTACTGTAGATGGTACTTTAGCTACTACTTAAGTAAAAGTAGAGAACTATTTGATATTGAATGTACTGTATTAAGTTTCAAAAGTAAAAGTACAGTACATATTCTATAGGGTGTTCTTGTATTTCAGTGCATTCAACCCTCGATATATTGACCTGAAGGTTGTTAAAGTGGTCCAGTTATGCTGCTCTGTGTCCCTCAGATTGCTGGTTTAAAATGTTAAAGTACTTAATCTTCATCAATTTATGCCATGTCTTGTATGCTAAATCTTTTTTCGGGGGAGGCTCAGATAAATGTAGTTGAGTAAAATGTACAATATTTAGTTTGAAATTAATAGGAGTGAAAGTACAAAGTTCCCTATAATGAAAATACTCAAGTAAAGTACAAGATACAAGAACATTTATTTAAGTGCAGCCCTGACAGGAGGCTGAAGTCCTTGCTATCATGGCCGACTTGTAAGGCTAATAGTGTTTGAAGAGTTTCATTCCAAAATAAGGCTTTAGTAATGCAGTCAGTAGAGTGCAGACTGCATCTTAGGCCTAACAATCTCTCCACTTTGCTGTTACTTTCACATTTTACTGGGTAGATGACGGAAACAACAGTTGCTGGTGATACATGATATTGTTCGCTATTCCAGCACTGTTTGTATTTTATATCGTACATCCATTTGTGTAACTGTAAATCCATGTATATTTATTGTATATATAAAAAAATAGTGGCTATTTATGTACAGTTAGTTGTGGGTTTTCTTTTCTAATCAGAGTGATCTATCTTGAGAATGTGTTGTATATGCATTTATTTATATTTATATTAAATATAAGAAAAGCTATGTCCTGTACCCATATAGTGTGATTTACAGGTATTTTGGTAAATGGTAAATGGCTGTATTTATATAGCGCTTTTATCCAAAGCGCTTTACAATTTGTTTCTCACATCTTACCCATTGACTCACACATTCACACACCGAGGGTGGAGGCAACCATGCAAGGTGCCAACCTGCTCATCAGGAGAAATGGGGTTAAGTGTCTTGCTCAAGGACACTTCGACACGCTGGCCGGGAGGAGCGAGAATCAAACTGGGAACCAGACCCACTGTCGCCCCCTATTACTAGGTCTATTTTATTATTAGGTATTTCTACTTTGGTCTCTATCACTATACATTTATAGTTAGTGTAATCAATCATTTGACCTGATGTACACTAGAATGTGCAGCATACCATTCTCTGACGTCTCACCCCTTTATGGAGGAGGATTGTTTTACTTGGGTCACAAAAGAACCAACATAGCATGTTTACTAAAGAGGTGGATTATTCTGGTTGCAGAATGACAGCTCTCACTTTTTTCCTCATTCCCTCTCCCATCTAGTGACACAACTGTCGGGTCTAGCTCGTATACTGCATTGGACCACTAGCCTAAACTAAATGTATCAGCAATAGTAGTAATCATGGATTATCGTCATAGTTCTTGTAATCTTCAATCAAGTCAACTGTAAGTAATGCTTGAGACGTTATCTATAGCTAATGCTTGCATCACCATGGAGGTCTAAGGTAATAATGTGTTAGAAATTACTACCCCCGTGGCCATCGTCAACAGTCATTCACGGTCGGCTTTGGTTGTCCGACTTTTCAAAGGGGGCACGGCTTAGCGACAGGTCTATTACATAATCCAACATTGTGTAAGCAACTAACACATTCCACATGACTTTATCGTTTTTGATTGAGTCATTATGACGATATCAATACATCCATTCATAAAGAGAAAGACTTTCGTCTTGTTTACATCAGGGTCCCCCATTTTCAATGCATCATAACATATATGACATACAGATAGACAGTGCTACATCTATACATAGGGTGCTACAAAGTCATCTAACAGTGAAGTTAGCGGCTGTTATTTGATTGATTGATTGAACATTTTATTAACACATTCAGTGCCAACGACGAGATTAGTCGGCTTAACTCGCCATGCGTTGAGTGCCAAGGCCCGAGAAAAAACGGGAAAACTCGGGTTTTAATCGTTATTTCTTTTATTAGCAATATCCATAAATGTTTCATCCATCCAGCCTGACGTTATCATTGGGAATGGGTCTGAGCTCGAAAAGGGCAAATACCGCCGCCTATCGTCTCCCGGATGGTATTGCACATCATTGGATTGGATTGGGTGGGCATGTGCATCCGAAAAAAAGTCCGTCCGGGGTTTTCCCTTCTCTGGCAAGCAGTATCTGTTACCACATACACTGGGGAGGCTCGGAGCAGCTTTCGATTATGTGTTTTGGACTATAACGTTGGATCAATAAACACAATCAATATTTGGAATGGCGATCAGGAATTGGATTAATCTTTTTGCACAACATCTGATGTGAGGTAAGGACTCTATTTTACCAGTTTTGGGTTAATCAGATGTTTTTTTCACAGCGATCACAACGTGTGTGTGTGTGTGTGTGTGCATAACGTTAGTGCTAAGCACGGCATGGATAACATTGTGTAAGCAACTAACACATTCCACGTGACTTTATCGTTTTTGAATGAATCGTTATGACGATATCAATACATCCATTCATAAAGAGAAAGACTTTCGGCTTGTTTACATCAGGGTCCCCCATTTTCAATGCATCATAACATATATGACATACAGATAGACAGTGCTACATCTATACATAGGTTGCTACAAAGCATGTCATCTAACAGTGAAGTTAGCGGTTGTTATTTGATTGATTGATTGAACATTTTATTAACGTAAGGTTATCCCATAACCCTAGTTATATGAATACTGGCTGAGCGTCTCGCTCTGCCTTCTGAGATATCATTATCTCCAGCACCTATTGTGGCCGTGGAAACTAAACACATGCACCCACCTGCACGTGACCACGCCACTCCCATGCGTGCCTCTACAATAGGGAGGAAGTGGTCACGCTTACACCCTTCCAAGTTCGAATTCCATACGCGGAAAACATCCAAGGGACCTCAGGGCGCTGAAGAGCGAGACGCTCAGCCAGTATTCATATAACTAGGGTTATAGGATAACTGTTACAAAGGATCAGATTAAACCGAATATATATATTTATTTATTGATATATATTGCATAGTATTTGTATATCGTTTGATATCCCTTGTATATTCCTTGTACATATACACGGAATATCCCTTTAGCCCAGACCATAATATTTCGTTCTCCTATTGGACAGCGGTCCACCGGCGCCAGGACCGCGCCTCCGGAGTCAGGTTCAAAGTCACCGTCAAGACATGTCTGGACATGCCCGGCCTTGCCCAGGGATACGCGACAGAGATGAGATTGGCACTGATTTGTTCACCGTGCATATAAATACGGCGCAGGTGAATACAGAAGTATGTTACCCAATAAGTTGAAGCCTCACCCACGATACAACGTGCGGTGAAGTATGGCCTGTTTGGCCCCAGAATAGAGCATTGAGACCGCGTGCGAATTAATAACTGAATTGTCAGAGTTTGGCGCTATACCGTCGAGTGCGACATATTTCTATTAAGTCAATAATAGTCTATTTGTGTATAGTGTATCGTGCGGCTAAAGTTCTACAGTGACCAGCATCCCCAACGCTTCCTCGTATTAGCTAGAGTTCTTATCCAGGCTGGGCTGCTTTCATTGCGCTTTCACCCGAGGAGACCTAGACGAGAACCGTGTGGACATGTACACTGGATTAATCTACCCGACGACTACATAGCCCTTTGCGGCTGGAATATATTTGCTTTGGTCCTGTGATTTATGGAGCGGAGAATCGCCGACGCCTGCACGTGTTGGATTTACCCCGCGAGGAGTCAAGTCGAGTCGGCGCCTCAGAGAGCCTGAGGCCGGCTAGCTTTCTTCACTGTGGAGCTACAGTCTACGGAGAACAGCTGTATTCGTCTGTGGATCAAGAGGCTATTGCACCGTCTCCTGTACTCGGAGTCTCCTTAGTCATCGTTGACCAGACTCTCTACTACCGACAGATCTTCTACCCCTGCTGGCTTACAACCAGGGGGACCCTTTCCAGTATCTCCCGCTATATTACTAGTGTACCATAGATATAATTCCCTAAGATTCAGGTTGTATAATTACCTCCTGCGTAACCAGAGAATGGACATTCATTGTTGATTTGCCTACGCACATTCCTTTGCCTTACAAGTGCATTCAAAGTATATCGAGAAGTATTATGTACCTTTTGCTGCAATAAATACTTAAAGACAACTTTGTGTAGAACCGGTTCATTGTGGGAAGTGTTCATTATATTTATATATCATGTACTGTATGGCCAGTAATTAAAGTACATAAAGCGGTAGTGGTTTAATGATACCATACTTATCAATACAGTCAGGGAATTGTACCCCTCAGTTACAATTGGTCCTTCGAGCCGGATGGTAACTAGTGTAATATTAATATAGTGGTATTAATATTGACATGGCCTATGATGAACACTCCACAAAACGGTTCTCCTAAAGTAGATCGCCCGCAGCGTAGACGGCAGACACCTCAGTACTTAGAGGATTACGTTGCCAATATACTACCTAGCCTTCTACAGACGGTAAACGCGGAAAAAGTAGATAGTAAAATTATGTCCGACCCTATCGCCCAGGCTACCCCGCCAATAGAGGCCCTAGTGGGTTCTAACGTAACTGACCAAGCTCACGGTAGGGACCAGGAGGGACCTGACACAACTTTACCCCCCGCCAAGACCGAAGAAGTAGTCCCCGGAGAGCTCCAGGATAAAGACAGCTCTCCAGGGATGGAACTCTACCCGCTACAAGAAGAGGAGAGCACCCCGGAGATGGATCTCCAGGACTCGCCACAGGAGAACAGATCTCCAACGAGTACTGCCAGGAGCGGATTACCTCAACCAGCGTCTTCCCCCAGCGAGGCGGACAAGATGCTGGCACAGGCATTCCTCGCCAGCCTAGCAGCCTCAACAGAGCGCGATCGACTCCAAGCACTGACGCTTAGTGAGCGCGAACATTCTTCCATGGAAAGAGAACGCCTTCAGGCGCAGCAACGGAGCGACGAAGATCGTATACGTCTAGAGATTAGACGCCTTCAGACGGAAGAGAATATGGCAAGGGACCGGGCCGACGCCCAGCGCGCCGCTGCCGGTGCCCAAAGAGAAGCCGAGCGCGACCGATTACAAGCGCAGATAATGGAGCAGCTGATCACCAGGGCAACACCCCCTCCCTCCGCACGTGGTTCCAGGGCCTCGTCAAGACAAGGGTCAAGGGCACCCTCCCCTACCCGATCAAGCGACCCTGAGCCCGACCACCAGAGAGAGCCTATACCCCCCTCCGAACTCCTTCCCCGACCGGTCCACGCGAGACCCAGCTACAAGGAAGAAACGGTCTACACCGCGGAGAGGCTAAATAGACGACTACAGGATCTAGAGGACCTGCCAGAGGAAGAAGAAGAGGGAGAGGAGGAGAGTCAAGCCCGACAGCAGCACAGTACTCCACAGGACCAGGAGGTCCAGTACAGCCCAGGCTCTACCCCCGCGGCTCTGCGCTACAGACCCCCGACTCAATTCACGGGTGAGCTTGACGCACGACCAGCCCCGAGGAATAGCACCTGGATACGCGGGCCATGGTACCCAGCAGGTACCAGCCCACCAAGAGGCGTAAGAGGAGACTCGCCTAGGAGGCCTCTCTTCCAACGCTCACCGATGTGCCAGCCATCCATGGCATCATACATTGGCACACCGACATTTCCGGACTTCACCCACGAGAACAGAGCACAGTACACGGAGCTACGAATGTGCTTAGAGACAATGATGTCCGATGTAGCTGATGAACCGTACAAGTATGCTATCCTACTGAAGCACCTCAAGGTGCCCCGAGCGCACAACATAGCGCTGGCCTATGCCACCTCTACTACCCCATACACAGCGGCTCTAGCAGCACTCGACCAAAGATATGGACGCATATGGGACTACGTAATACAAGAGATAAGGCATATTGACCGCCTACCCCCAGCCACAGACAATCGCTCACTAGATGACCTGTCTATCAAGGTACAATCCCTGGTAGGGATGCTGGGGGCGCAAAGAGAAAAGGGTATGCACGAACTGTACGCAAACTCTAATGTCGAGAGGATTTTAGAGAAGCTTCCGCCCGCCCGACAAGATCGCTTCAGGCGGCAAAGAGACCACCGTGATCCTAACGGTCCCGAGCCATCCCTCCTAGACCTAGCCGACTTCCTGGCGAGAGAAGTCAACAGCCTACGGTTGGATACGTTCATGCGGAGCACCCCAAGCTCCAGAGAGGGACCTAGGAGAGCAAACGATGGCCGAAGATTGGTGACCGTCATGCACCAATCAGAATCAGTACCGAGCAGCAAGAACCACAGTACCCCCTCGATGAAAGAGAAGTGGAAGATGGTGTGCCCGTACTGCGAAAAGGAACACTGGTTGTCACAATGTGACACGTTCAAGAAGATGACCGCCGACGAGGTGAGTCAATGGATAAAGTCCAACCGACGCTGTTACCGATGTGCGCGCAGTCACATGGCAGCCGATTGCCGCTTAAAGAAGAGGTGTAGTCGGTGTGACGGAGCCCACCTAGATGTCCTACACGACAGTAACAGAAGAAAGCCTGCACCCTCAAGCAGCACAAAGGCAAGTGTTATGTACATTGACCCCGCCAGCAGCGGGGGCGCCCGGGTGCTCTTAAAGGTGGTCCGCGTAACACTGAGCTACCAAGACAAGGTCATGGACACTTACGCCGTCCTTGACGACGGGTCAGAGAAGACCCTTCTCCTCGCGTCCGCTGCGGCCCAGCTGGGGCTGCGGGGGAGCGAAAACCAGATGACGATTCGGACAATAAGAAGAGATCTAAAGACGATAAAGGGCGAGAATGTCTCCTTCACTATCGCAGCAAGCGGGCAGCCAGAGAGACGGTATAGGATTACTAATGCTTTCACCAGCCAAGAAATAGGCCTGTCGCAGTACACCTACCCCATCGCCAAGCTGATGGATAAATATGTGCACCTGCGTCAACTACCTATCCCGCTCATAGACGGTGCCACCCCGACCCTGCTGATAGGCTCCGACCATGCAGACCTCATAGTCCCGATAGACCGGGTCCACACAGGGCCCAGAGGCTGTCCTGCAGCAGTCGAGACCCGCCTAGGATGGACATTACAAGGCCCCCTCGCTAAGTCTCTTAACCGAACAGCAGCCACTAACTGCCTCCACTCCAGAGTGACAGAAGAAGACACCAACCTCCTACAGCATGTCGAGAGGCTATGGACACTAGAGACAATGCCCTTTAAGAACGAAAAGAAAGACATTCGTTCCAAGGAAGACATTTACGCTATAGCCCTCCTCGAGCAAGGGACAAAGAGAGTCAAAGTCAACGGAGTGATGAGATACGCAACTCCACTCCTGAGGCGAGAGGGTATGCCTACCTTCCACGCCCCAAAAGAAGCGACGGAGCGGTATCTATTGAACACAGAGCGGCGCCTAGCCAGAGACCCCGCTCAAGAGACTGTGTACCGCGCTGAGATTAACAAGCTAATCACAGCGGGACACATAAAGAAAATTGACATTAAAGAGGCCGATCAGACGACCGAATCATGGTACGTGCCGCACCACAAAGTCCACCACAACGGCAAGGATCGTATTGTGTTCAACTGCAGCTACCAGATCGGATCACAAAATCTGAATAAAGAGCTCTTGCCCGGCCCAACACTCGGCCCCTCTCTACTAGGCGTGTTACTACGTTTCCGCCAGGACAAGGTGGCCATCAGCGGCGACATCAAAGGGATGTTCCTGCAGGTGAGACTAGTGGAGGAGGACAAGCCCCTGCTGCGGTTCCTATGGAGAGAGAGGATCGGGGATGAGCAACCAGCCATCTATCAATGGGAAGTCCTCCCTTTCGGAACCACATGCAGCCCATGCTGTGCTACGTTTGCACTGCAAAAACACGTCGCAGAGGACCCAGCAGCTGATGAAGAGGTCCGACAAAGTGTAGGAAATAGTTTCTACGTGGACAACTGTCTGCAAAGCGTCTCGACGCCAGAAGAAGCCGAGGCCCTTCACTCTGCCTCCACCCTTCGCTCACTCTGCCCTCACTCTGCCTCCACTCTGCCCTCACTCTGCCCTCACTCTGCCTCCACTCTGCCCTCACCCTGCCCTCACTCTGCCCTCACTCTGCCCACACTCTGCCTCCACTCTGCCTCCACCCTGCCTCCACTCTGCCCTCACTCTGCCTCCACTCTGCCCTCACTCTGCCCTCACTCTGCCCTCACTCTGCCCTCACTCTGCCCTCACTCTGCCTCCACTCTGCCCTCACCCTGCCTCCACTCTGCCTTCACCCTGCCTCCACTCTGCCTCCACTCTGCCCTCACTCTGCCCTCACCCTGCCTCCACTCTGCCCTCACTCTGCCCTCACCCTGCCCTCACTCTGCCTCCACTCTGCCCTCACCCTGCCCTCACTCTGCCCTCACCCTGCCTCCACGCTGCCCTCACTCTGCCCTCACCCTGCCTCCACTCTGCCCTCACCCTGCCTCACTCTGCCCTCACCCTGCCTCACCCTGCCCTCACTCTGCCCTCACTCTGCCCTCACTCTGCCCTCACTCTGCCCTCACCCTGCCTCACCCTGCCCTCACTCTGCCTCCACACTGCCTCCACTCTGCCTCCACTCTGCCCTCACCCTGCCCTCACTCTGCCCTCACCCTGCCCTCACTCTGCCCTCACTCTGCCCTCACTCTGCCCTCACCCTGCCCTCACTCTGCCTCCACTCTGCCCTCACTCTGCCCTCACCCTGCCCTCACCCTGCCCTCACCCTGCCTCCACTCTGCCTCCACCCTGCCCTCACTCTGCCCTCACTCTGCCCTCACTCTGCCCTCACCCTGCCTCACCCTGCCCTCACTCTGCCTCCACTCTGCCTCCACTCTGCCCTCACTCTGCCCTCACCCTGCCTCCACTCTGCCCTCACTCTGCCCTCACCCTGCCCTCACCCTGCCCTCACCCTGCCCTCACACTGCCCTCACTCTGCCCTCACCCTGCCTCATTCTGCCCTCACTATGCCTCCACTCTGCCCTCACCCTGCCTCACCCTGCCCTCACTCTGCCCTCACTCTGCCCTCACTCTGCCCTCACCCTGCCTCCACTCTGCCTCCACTCTGCCTCCACTCTGCCCTCACTCTGCCCTCACTCTGCCCTCACCCTGCCTCCACTCTGCCTCCACTCTGCCCTCACTCTGCCCTCACTCTGCCCTCACTCTGCCCTCACCCTGCCTCCACTCTGCCCTCACTCTGCCCTCACTCTGCCCTCACTCTGCCTCCACTCTGCCCTCACTCTGCATCCACTCTGCCCTCACTCTGCCTCCACTCTGCCCTCACTCTGCCTCCACTCTGCCCTCACTCTGCCCTCACTCTGCCCTCACTCTGCCTCCACTCTGCCTCCACTCTGCCCTCACCCTGCCTCCACTCTGCCCTCACTCTGCCCTCACTCTGCCTCCACTCTGCCCTCACCCTGCCTCCACTCTGCCCTCACTCTGCCCTCACTCTGCCCTCACTCTGCCCTCACTCTGCCCTCACTCTGCCCTCACCCTGCCCTCACCCTGCCTCCACTCTGCCCTCACCCTGCCCTCACTCTGCCCTCACCCTGCCCTCACTCTGCCCTCACTCTGCCCTCACTCTGCCCTCACCCTGCCCTCACTCTGCCTCCACTCTGCCCTCACTCTGCCCTCACTCTGCCCTCACCCTGCCCTCACCCTGCCTCCACTCTGCCTCCACCCTGCCCTCACTCTGCCCTCACCCTGCCCTCACTCTGCCCTCACTCTGCCCTCACTCTGCCCTCACCCTGCCCTCACTCTGCCCTCACCCTGCCCTCACTCTGCCCTCACTCTGCCCACACTCTGCCTCCACTCTGCCTCCACCCTGCCTCCACTCTGCCCTCACCCTGCCCTCACTCTGCCCTCACTCTGCCCTCACCCTGCCCTCACTCTGCCTCTACTCTGCCCTCACCCTGCCCTCACCCTGCCTCCACTCTGCCCTCACCCTGCCCTCACCCTGCCTCCACTCTGCCTCCACCCTGCCCTCACTCTGCCCTCACTCTGCCCTCACCCTGCCCTCACCCTGCCCTCACTCTGCCCTCACCCTGCCCTCACCCTGCCTCCACTCTGCCCTCACTCTGCCCTCACCCTGCCTCCACCCTGCCTCCACTCTGCCCTCACCCTGCCCTCACTCTGCCCTCACCCTGCCCTCACCCTGCCCTCACTCTGCCCTCACCCTGCTCTCACTCTGCCCTCACCCTGCCCTCACCCTGCCCTCACTCTGCCCTCACCCTGCCCTCACCCTGCCCTCACTCTGCCCTCACCCTGCCTCCACTCTGCCCTCACCCTGCCCTCACTCTGCCCTCACCCTGCCCTCACTCTGCCCTCACCCTGCCCTCACCCTGCCCTCACCCTGCCCTCACTCTGCCCTCACTCTGCCCTCACCCTGCCTCCACTCTGCCCTCACCCTGCCTCACTCTGCCCTCACTCTGCTCTCACTCTGCTCTCACTCTGCCCTCACTCTGCCCTCACCCTGCCTCCACTCTGCCCTCACCCTGCCCTCACTCTGCCCTCACTCTGCCCTCACTCTGCCTCACTCTGCCCTCACTCTGCCTCACTCTGCCCTCACTCTGCCTCCACTCTGCCCTCACCCTGCCCTCACTCTGCCCTCACTCTGCCTCACTCTGCCCTCACTCTGCCTCACTCTGCCCTCACTCTGCCTCCACTCTGCCTCCACCCTGCCCTCACTCT
Source organism: Notolepis coatsorum (assembly GCF_963971535.1). Classification (NCBI taxonomy): domain Eukaryota; kingdom Metazoa; phylum Chordata; class Actinopteri; order Aulopiformes; family Paralepididae; genus Notolepis; species Notolepis coatsorum. The sequence goes on along the minus strand of NC_140167.1, from coordinate 62,956,567 downwards.
GCCCTCACTCTGCCTCCACTCTGCCTCCACCCTGCGCTCACTCTGCCCTCACTCTGCCTCCACTCTGCCCTCACTCTGCCCTCACTCTGCCTCCACTCTGCCCTCACCCTGCCCTCACTCTGCCCTCACTCTGCCCACACTCTGCCTCCACTCTGCCTCCACCCTGCCTCCACTCTCCCATCACTCTGCCTCCACTCTGCCCTCACCCTGCCCTCACTCTGCCCTCACTCTGCCCTCACTCTGCCTCACTCTGCTCTCACTCTGCCTCACTCTGCCCTCACTCTGCCTCCACTCTGCCTCCACCCTGCCCTCACTCTGCCCTCACTCTGCCTCCACTCTGCCTCCACCCTTCGCTCACTCTGCCCTCACTCTGCCTCCACTCTGCCCTCACTCTGCCCTCACTCTGCCTCCACTCTGCCCTCACCCTGCCCTCACTCTGCCCTCACTCTGCCCACACTCTGCCTCCACTCTGCCTCCACCCTGCCTCCACTCTGCCCTCACTCTGCCTCCACTCTGCCCTCACTCTGCCCTCACTCTGCCCTCACTCTGCCCTCACTCTGCCCTCACTCTGCCTCCACTCTGCCCTCACCCTGCCTCCACTCTGCCTTCACCCTGCCTCCACTCTGCCTCCACTCTGCCCTCACTCTGCCCTCACCCTGCCTCCACTCTGCCCTCACTCTGCCCTCACCCTGCCCTCACTCTGCCTCCACTCTGCCCTCACCCTGCCCTCACTCTGCCCTCACCCTGCCTCCACGCTGCCCTCACTCTGCCCTCACCCTGCCTCCACTCTGCCCTCACCCTGCCTCACTCTGCCCTCACCCTGCCTCACCCTGCCCTCACTCTGCCCTCACTCTGCCCTCACTCTGCCCTCACTCTGCCCTCACCCTGCCTCACCCTGCCCTCACTCTGCCTCCACACTGCCTCCACTCTGCCTCCACTCTGCCCTCACCCTGCCCTCACTCTGCCCTCACCCTGCCCTCACTCTGCCCTCACCCTGCCCTCACTCTGCCTCCACTCTGCCCTCACTCTGCCTCCACTCTGCCTCCACTCTGCCCTCACTCTGCCCTCACCCTGCCTCCACTCTGCCCTCACTCTGCCCTCACCCTGCCCTCACCCTGCCCTCACCCTGCCCTCACACTGCCCTCACTCTGCCCTCACCCTGCCTCATTCTGCCCTCACTCTGCCTCCACTCTGCCCTCACCCTGCCTCACCCTGCCCTCACTCTGCCCTCACTCTGCCCTCACTCTGCCCTCACCCTGCCTCCACTCTGCCTCCACTCTGCCTCCACTCTGCCCTCACTCTGCCCTCACTCTGCCCTCACCCTGCCTCCACTCTGCCTCCACTCTGCCCTCACTCTGCCCTCACTCTGCCCTCACTCTGCCCTCACCCTGCCTCCACTCTGCCCTCACTCTGCCCTCACTCTGCCTCCACTCTGCCCTCACTCTGCATCCACTCTGCCCTCACTCTGCCTCCACTCTGCCTCCACTCTGCCCTCACTCTGCCCTCACTCTTCCCTCACTCTGCCCTCACTCTGCCTCCACTCTGCCCTCACTCTGCCTCCACTCTGCCCTCACTCTGCCCTCACTCTGCCCTCACTCTGCCTCCACTCTGCCCTCACTCTGCCTCCACTCTGCCCTCACTCTGCCCTCACTCTGCCCTCACTCTGCCTCCACTCTGCCTCCACTCTGCCCTCACCCTGCCTCCACTCTGCCCTCACTCTGCCCTCACTCTGCCTCCACTCTGCCCTCACCCTGCCTCCACTCTGCCCTCACTCTGCCCTCACTCTGCCCTCACTCTGCCCTCACTCTGCCCTCACTCTGCCCTCACTCTGCCCTCACCCTGCCTCCACTCTGCCCTCACCCTGCCCTCACTCTGCCCTCACCCTGCCCTCACTCTGCCCTCACTCTGCCCTCACCCTGCCCTCACTCTGCCTCCACTCTGCCCTCACTCTGCCTCCACTCTGCCCTCACTCTGCCCTCACTCTGCCCTCACCCTGCCCTCACCCTGCCTCCACTCTGCCTCCACCCTGCCCTCACTCTGCCCTCACCCTGCCCTCACTCTGCCCTCACTCTGCCCTCACTCTGCCCTCACCCTGCCCTCACTCTGCCCTCACCCTGCCCTCACTCTGCCCTCACCCTGCCCTCACCCTGCCCTCACCCTGCCCTCACTCTGCCCTCACTCTGCCCTCACCCTGCCTCCACTCTGCCCTCACCTTGCCTCACTCTGCCCTCACCCTGCCCTCACTCTGCTCTCACTCTGCCCTCACCCTGCCCTCACCCTGCCCTCACTCTGCCCTCACCCTGCCTCCACTCTGCCCTCACCCTGCCCTCACTCTGCCCTCACCCTGCCCTCACTCTGCCCTCACCCTGCCCTCACCCTGCCCTCACCCTGCCCTCACTCTGCCCTCACCCTGCCTCCACTCTGCCCTCACCCTGCCTCACTCTGCCCTCACCCTGCCCTCACTCTGCTCTCACTCTGCCCTCACTCTGCCCTCACTCTGCCCTCACCCTGCCTCCACTCTGCCCTCACCCTGCCCTCACTCTGCCCTCACTCTGCCCTCACTCTGCCTCACTCTGCCCTCACTCTGCCTCACTCTGCCCTCACTCTGCCTCCACTCTGCCCTCACCCTGCCCTCACTCTGCCCTCACTCTGCCCTCACTCTGCCTCACTCTGCCTCCACTCTGCCCTCACTCTCCCCTCACTCTGCCTCCACTCTGCCCTCACCCTGCCCTCACTCTGCCCTCACTCTGCCCACACTCTGCCTCCACTCTGCCTCCACCCTGCCTCCACTCTGCCCTCACCCTGCCCTCACTCTGCCCTCACTCTGCCCTCACTCTGCCTCACTCTGCCCTCACTCTGCCTCACTCTGCCCTCACTCTGCCCTCACCCTGCCTCCACTCTGCCCTCACTCTGCCCTCACCCTGCCTCCACTCTGCCTCCACTCTGCCCTCACCCTGCCCTCACTCTGCCCTCACTCTGCCCTCACTCTGCCTCACTCTGCCCTCACTCTGCCTCACTCTGCCCTCACTCTGCCCTCACCCTGCCTCCACTCTGCCCTCACTCTGCCCTCACTCTGCCTCCACTCTGCCCTCACCCTGCCCTCACTCTGCCCTCACTCTGCCTCCACCCTGCCTCCACTCTGCCCTCACTCTGCCTCCACTCTGCCCTCCACTCTGCCTCCACTCTGCCCTCACTCTGCCTCCACTCTGCCCTCACCCTGCCTCCACTCTGCCCTCACTCTGCCCTCACTCTGCCTCCACTCTGCCCTCACCCTGCACTCACTCTGCCCTCACCCTGCCTCCACTCTGCCCTCACTCTGCCCTCACTCTGCCTCCACTCTGCCCTCACTCTGCCCTCACTCTGCCTCCACTCTGCCCTCACTCTAACCTCACCCTGCCCTCACCCTGCCCTCACTCTGCCCTCACTCTGCCCTCACCCTGCCTCCACTCTGCCCTCACCCTGCCTCACTCTGCCCTCACCCTGCCTCACCCTGCCTCCACTCTGCCTCCACTCTGCCTCCACTCTGCCTCCACTCTGCCCTCACCCTGCCCTCACTCTGCCTCCACTCTGCCCTCACTCTGCCCTCACTCTGCCTCCACTCTGCCCTCACCCTGCCCTCACCCTGCCCTCACTCTGCCCTCACCCTGCCCTCACTCTGCCCTCACTCTGCCTCCACCCTGCCTCCACTCTGCCCTCACCCTGCCTCACTCTTCCCTCACCCTGCCTCACCCTGCCCTCACTCTGCCCTCACTCTGCCCTCACCCTGCCCTCACTCTGCCCTCACCCTGCCCTCACTCTGCCCTCACCCTGCCCTCACTCTGCCCTCACCCTGCCTCCACTATGCCCTCACCCTGCCCTCACCCTGCCTCCACTCTGCCCTCACCCTGCCTCACTCTGCCCTCACCCTGCCTCCACTCTGCCCTCACTCTGCCCTCACTCTGCCCTCACCCTGCCCTCACTCTGCCTCCACTCTGCCCTCACTCTGCCCTCACTCTGCCCTCACTCTGCCCTCACCCTGCCCTCACTCTGCCTTCACTCTGCCCTCACTCTGCCCTCACCCTGCCTCCACTATGCCCTCACCCTGCCCTCACCCTGCCTCCACTCTGCCCTCACCCTGCCTCACTCTGCCCTCACCCTGCCTCCACTCTGCCCTCACTCTGCCCTCACTCTGCCCTCACCCTGCCCTCACTCTGCCTCCACTCTGCCCTCACTCTGCCCTCACTCTGCCCTCACTCTGCCCTCACCCTGCCCTCACTCTGCCTTCACTCTGCCCTCACTCTGCCCTCACTCTGCCTCCACTCTGCCTCCACCCTGCCTCCACTCTGCCCTCACCCTGCCCTCACCCTGCCTCCACTCTGCCCTCACCCTGCCTCCACTCTGCCCTCACTCTGCCTCCACTCTGCCCTCACTCTGCCCTCACCCTGCCTCCACTCTGCCCTCACTCTGCCTCCACTCTGCCCTCACTCTGCCTCCACTCTGCCCTCACTCTGCCCTCACTCTGCCTCCACTCTGCCCTCACTCTGCCTCCTCTCTGCCCTCACTCTGCCCTCACCCTGCCTCCACTCTGCCCTCACTCTGCCTCCACTCTGCCCTCACTCTGCCCTCACTCTGCCTCCACTCTGCCCTCACTCTGCCTCCACTCTGCCCTCACCCTGCCTCCACTCTGCCCTCACCCTGCCTCCACTCTGCCCTCACTCTGCCCTCACTCTGCCTCCACTCTGCCCTCACTCTGCCCTCACCCTGCCTCCACTCTGCCCTCACTCTGCCTCCACCCTGCCCTCACCCTGCCTCCACCCTGCCCTCACTCTGCCCTCACCCTGCCTCCACTCTGCCCTCACTCTGCCCTCACCCTGCCTCCACTCTGCCTCCACTCTGCCCTCACCCTGCCCTCACTCTGCCCTCACTCTGCCCTCACTCTGCCTCACTCTGCCCTCACTCTGCCTCACTCTGCCCTCACTCTGCCCTCACCCTGCCTCCACTCTGCCCTCACTCTGCCCTCACTCTGCCTCCACTCTGCCCTCACCCTGCCCTCACTCTGCCCTCACTCTGCCTCCACCCTGCCTCCACTCTGCCCTCACTCTGCCTCCACTCTGCCCTCCACTCTGCCTCCACTCTGCCCTCACTCTGCCTCCACTCTGCCCTCACCCTGCCTCCACTCTGCCCTCACTCTGCCCTCACTCTGCCTCCACTCTGCCCTCACCCTGCACTCACTCTGCCCTCACCCTGCCTCCACTCTGCCCTCACTCTGCCCTCACTCTGCCTCCACTCTGCCCTCACTCTGCCCTCACCCTGCCCTCACCCTGCCCTCACCCTGCCCTCACTCTGCCCTCACTCTGCCCTCACCCTGCCTCCACTCTGCCCTCACCCTGCCTCACTCTGCCCTCACCCTGCCTCACCCTGCCTCCACTCTGCCTCCACTCTGCCTCCACTCTGCCTCCACTCTGCCCTCACCCTGCCCTCACTCTGCCTCCACTCTGCCCTCACTCTGCCCTCACTCTGCCTCCACTCTGCCCTCACCCTGCCCTCACCCTGCCCTCACTCTGCCCTCACCCTGCCCTCACTCTGCCCTCACTCTGCCTCCACCCTGCCTCCACTCTGCCCTCACCCTGCCTCACTCTTCCCTCACCCTGCCTCACCCTGCCCTCACTCTGCCCTCACTCTGCCCTCACCCTGCCCTCACTCTGCCCTCACCCTGCCCTCACTCTGCCCTCACCCTGCCCTCACTCTGCCCTCACCCTGCCTCCACTATGCCCTCACCCTGCCCTCACCCTGCCTCCACTCTGCCCTCACCCTGCCTCACTCTGCCCTCACCCTGCCTCCACTCTGCCCTCACTCTGCCCTCACTCTGCCCTCACCCTGCCCTCACTCTGCCTCCACTCTGCCCTCACTCTGCCCTCACTCTGCCCTCACTCTGCCCTCACCCTGCCCTCACTCTGCCTTCACTCTGCCCTCACTCTGCCCTCACTCTGCCTCCACTCTGCCTCCACCCTGCCTCCACTCTGCCCTCACCCTGCCCTCACCCTGCCTCCACTCTGCCCTCACCCTGCCTCCACTCTGCCCTCACTCTGCCTCCACTCTGCCCTCACTCTGCCCTCACTCTGCCCTCACCCTGCCTCCACTCTGCCCTCACTCTGCCTCCACTCTGCCCTCACTCTGCCTCCACTCTGCCCTCACTCTGCCCTCACTCTGCCTCCACTCTGCCCTCACTCTGCCTCCTCTCTGCCCTCACTCTGCCCTCACCCTGCCTCCACTCTGCCCTCACTCTGCCTCCACTCTGCCCTCACTCTGCCCTCACTCTGCCTCCACTCTGCCCTCACTCTGCCTCCACTCTGCCCTCACCCTGCCTCCACTCTGCCCTCACCCTGCCTCCACTCTGCCCTCACTCTGCCCTCACTCTGCCTCCACTCTGCCCTCACTCTGCCCTCACCCTGCCTCCACTCTGCCCTCACTCTGCCTCCACCCTGCCCTCACCCTGCCTCCACCCTGCCCTCACTCTGCCCTCACCCTGCCTCCACCCTGCCCTCACCCTGCCTCCACTCTGCCCTCACCCTGCCCTCACCCTGCCTCCACTCTGCCCTCACTCTGCCCCCACTCTGCCCTCACCCTGCCCCCACTCTGCCCTCACCCTGCCTCCACTCTGCCCTCACCCTGCCTCCACTCTGCCTGGGACAAACAAGGTAGGAAACACACTGCAACGTCCTTGAATGACAGAGACTCACGCCTACAAAAGGCAGACGATAGTGAACTCATGTTTACAGACAACTTTTCACTCGTCTTCCCCCTCTCCTCATCTTCCCGCCACCCTTTGGAACCGTAGTGCGACCTCTGAGCCCACTGTGACAAGCAGAGGAGAGAGAGAGAGAGATGTCTGAGAGGGATGAGAAGGAAGGAGACAGAGAGAGAAAGATACACAGACGAAGAGGAGTTTCTGAATAGAAGAAACCAAGAGAAGAGAGGGAGGAGATATACTGAGAGAGAGAGAGAGAGAGAGAGAGAGAGAGAGAGAGAGAGAGAGAGAGAGCGATGGAGAGAGAAAGAGAGAGAGAGAGCGATAGAGAGAGAAAGAGCGAGAGGGAGAGAGAGAGAGAGAGAGAGAGGGGATGAGCATCATCCAGGCCCACCAGCAGTGGAAGGAGAAAAGACAGGAAAGGGCTGTCGACAAACTGAGAGAAAAGAGGAAAAAAGAAAAATACCAGAAGGAAGGGAAGAATGGAGAGAAGGACAAGGAGAAGAAAAGACAAAACGACAGGGAGAGACAGCAGCAGAGAGACCTTCTCCAGAGAGAGGGAGGAAGGTATCCTGAAGCAGCAGCATGGCCGCCTGGCAGCACAAAAGACTGTCCTCCCATCAATATCCCAGCACACCCGGCCCGCGTGCCGTATGTATCTTCATTCATTATTCATAGGAAGGCAGCCAGAAAGGGAAGGCGGCAGACGAGGGGCCAGAGGTATAGGCCTGATCAATTCTGGTTTAAGTGACACTGAGTGACAGAGCCCGGGGTTTTTTATTACGGCTTGCTGTTCCCGGCGAGCAAGGTGCCACGGCCAAGGGTCCCGGCTGGTACACTACTAATGATGACCTACAGGATCTATGAGACCCGCTAGGACGGGTGACACAGGGGAGAGGGGCAGCCATGGCCACCATGCTGAGTAGCAAACACAGAGGAGAGGGGCAGCCATGGCCACCATGCTGAGTAGCAAACACAGAGGAGAGGGGCAGCCATGGCCACCATGCTGAGTAGCAAACACAGAGGAGAGGGGCAGCCATGGCCACCATGCTGAGTAGCAAACACAGAGGAGAGGGGCAGCCATGGCCACCATGCTGAGTAGCAAACACAGGGGAGAGGGGCAGCCATGGCCACCATGCTGAGTAGCAAACACAGGGGAGAGGGGCAGCCATAGCCACCATGCTGAGTAGCAAACACAGGGGAGAGGGGCAGCCATGGCCACCATGCTGAGTAGCAAACACAGGGGGGGGGGGGGGGCAGCCATGGCCACCATGCTGAGTAGCAAACACAGGGGAGAGGGGCAGCCATGGCCACCATGCTGAGTAGCAAACACAGAGGAGAGGGGCAGCCATGGCCACCATGCTGAGTAGCAAACACAGAGGAGAGGGGCAGCCATGGCCACCATGCTGAGTAGCAAACACAGGGGGGGGGGGGGGGGCAGCCATGGCCACCATGCTGAGTAGCAAACAGAGGGGGGGGGGGGGGGGCAGCCATGGCCACCATGCTGAGTAGCAAACACGGGGGGGGGGGGGGCAGCCATGGCCAATAGTGAAAATTCTTAGGGAGGCGGAGCTCAAGAGCTCAGACTCTTTAGTCATCTTTCCTGGCGGCTGATTGACCATTCCATAAGCCTCAGCGTACAGTGACAGGTATATTTGTGGCTGTGCGGGGGGTAGGAGAGATTAGCATGATTGCTACCAAACTGTCGTGGATGGCTTGAATCTGGCCTGGTGGAGGAGAGTGTTGGGATAGGTAGGAGGCACATTGTGGTGTCAGAGTAGCAGGAGGAAAGGTGAAGTTGGATAATTGGCTTCAGAAGACCAGACCGGAGATCCTGGCTCCCAAAATCACAGAATACGGCGATATTTATACATGAAAAGAAGGGGTGGGGTTAACCAGGTGAGATGGGGGGATAGGAGGATAGGGCCAGAAGGTCAAAGGGATGGGGGGCTGGAGAAGGGTGAAGGAGGGAGGAGGGGTGACAGGATGTCAAGGTGAGAGATAGGGGGGGGGGCTGGGGAAAGGGGATTGGGTGGAGGGGTGAGATACAAATGAATGGTTATACGGTGGATAGGGATGGGTACCTTTCACATTTGAACCGATACCGGTACCGGTACCTCTGAATCGATACCGGTACCCAACGGTACCTTTTTTCGGTACTTTAGTCTCAAGAAATTTAATTTACCTACCTCAGTCGTAAAAAAAAATGAATTTTTTATTATTGTCTATTTAAAACTGAATCAAACCATAAACAAGGTTGCTTGTTGGGATGTTAGATCCTAATGTGACTGCACTTTATGTGCTCATTTTATGCCTGTCTTTTTTCTGTTGTGAAGCACTTTGAGCTGCAGTTTCTGTATGAAAGGTGCGTTACAAATAAAGTTTATTATTATTATTACTCTAGAACTGAAACTGAAACTTAAAAAGCATACACCAGTGTGGGTGGGGGCGATAGGCAATTAATTTACTCAGTGGATGCCTGAACACAGAATGATACCGGTATTACTGACTACCGCGGCAAGCCTAGGTGTAACTAAGTATAACTTAATAAAAGATAATTATATGTAATAATAATAATTATAATAATTATTATAAATATATAATAATAATTATAAATATGTTGTTCCTGTTGTACCGAACTGTGACCCCAAAACCGAGGTATGTACCGAACCTTGGCTTCTGTGTACCGTTACACCCCTACTAGTAAGAGTAGGATATGTACAGATATAGATAAAGTATCTACAGATATGCAAAAGGACTATGTGCAGGTAAATACAGACAGCTGTGGATCGATATATACTGTATGCGGTGAGAATAAATATATATATATATATAGTATATATAGCATGTGTACATGCTATCATACAGAGCTATTTATTTTACTACATACATGGCTACGTACATTTACCAAGACATAAGGCCTTATATATATTTTTCTTGACATCCATGGTGCTAATCCAGACTGCTGAATTAAAAACCGGGGAAGACAGAATAACAAACTAGCAATCCTGGAATGACTAAGGGCCCGGGTCCACCTATCTCACATTTTCACCTGAAAAACGCTGGCAGTGCGCCTGGTAGTACTGGGGCGGAGCGCATGCGGTGAGAAAAAAAAAACGCAGCGCGAGCCTCATATTGATTGATGGTTGAAGTCAGGTCCCCGCCGGTGTCAGGTTACAAGATTACATAATTGTGTCGCGAGCCCTACACATAGCACCACTGCTGTGATTGGTTGTCTGAATATGCGCCCAGCGCATCACTCTGAAAAGTTCAGAAAGTTTCAACTTTAAACGCTGTGTGCGGCCACACAAAAAAGCTGAAAGGCGCTGAAAGAAGAAGCCGACTGGAGCACATTTCCTATAGGCGGCCGCATGTTCACACGGTAGCATCTGGCCATAAAATGACCAAGAGCTCTGGTCAGACGTAAATTAAATACACAGTTGTCAGACGTAACATAATACATCAGATATGATGATGAAAACAAACAAGAATGGTGCCCAGTCACTGGAAGCAACAACAACCTTGCTATGGCTGGGGAGATGTTGGTACATTGGAGTCTCTTAAAGAGACACACACACATTAACCAGTCAAGCTGGTCACACTGAAACAGTCAAGCTGTATAAAATGATATCTCAACACAGATCTATAATGACATGATAATATATTCCACGACAACAACAACAAATATAACATCAACATTGTGAGGTATCTGTCACTCACTGTAAGTGACACCTGTCACTCAATGTAAGTGACACCTGTCACTCAATGTAAGTGACACCTGTCACTCACTGTGAGTGACACATGTCAATCATTGGGTTCCGTGAGGTGGTGGCCACTCACTGTGAGTGGCACCCGTCAATCATTGGGTTCTGAGGGTTGATTTTCTCTGATGAGGGGCAGATGTTTGAGTCTACTTGTCACTGATTAGTGTCAGGTGTATGAAGCCTATATCAAGCCATTGGTTTCCAGTATTCAGTGCTGACTCATTGTCAGAGGTAGTGAGAGCAACATTCTGTGTCAGGCTCTAGGCATGTAGGAGTGTACGAATCAGCAGATGTTACAGCACCAGTCCTATCTGCTAGATTTGTACACCATTTAGTCTCTCCTCTGAGCTGTTTCCTCTTAGCGCTGTGGAGAGAATTCTGCCCTCGTCCCTTTAGTTTCCCTGTTCCTTCTCGCTCAGCTGCAAGGGTCTTTTCCTGTAGTGGGTTACTGCACTTTTCTTTTTGGACTTTTCCTTTTTAAGTACAGTAGCTGCATGGCAGCAGCGTTTAGTTTGTGATCTTCTGTAACTACTGTCAAAAGTATTAGTGAGTACAGAGAGAGAGAGTGATTATTTGGTGTTCCCGTGTCATTCTCTATCACTTGCTGATTTTTGTGGTTCCCTCTCGGGTTAACTTTGAGATCACCTTGAGCTCCACATTTGCATCCCACCCCCTGTTACACTTACAAACATGAGAAGAACAAGAAGTGTTAATGTTAGCCAAGTCAAAAGTAAAGCACAAAATCACCTTACAGCACACCCTGCCTCCACATGTAGTCCACTAGCTATCTGTTAACACATTGGCTGCCAAACACGGCTTTCGTTTCTGGGCCCCAACCGTTGAGTGCCAAAAACGTATAAACAAGTTTTTGGATTGTTTGATCTTTTTACTTTGATCCCCGCTCTACACAGTTGCCCAGAGCGATCTGCATCATTTAGGCACGTCCCGATCATTTTTAACTGCATTCTGATCGACCATCACCAGGTGGCAGTATCGTCCCATGTCTGAACTGCATGGGGCTCTGGTCTGATTCACTTTCAGTTTCTCCTCGCGAGTGGCCACTCCTTTTCCCGGGACAGAAATTCACAGTCCTCGCCTCTGGATTCCGTTGCATGAGCGTATTTGACCATCGAAACGTGTATAGACATGTATAGACGTTAGGGGTGTAACGGTACGCGGATACGTACTGTACCGCCTCAATGTGGTCCTCCGGTACAGTACGCGCTGTGCACCGAACGATTGCAACGGTACGGAACCTTTTTTTGCGGAACTTAAATCCCCCCGGCCCTAATATAACGTGCACAACTAACCGGATGTTGCCTGTTCATCCCACGCAGCGCGCAGCTACACTGAACGAGAGCTGTAATTCAGAATAGCATATTAGCCTTAGTATGGCGAGTCAATACTAAATGACAAGCCAGAGCCATGTCATTGTTCAACTTTATTGCAAACTTTATCACGCATTTGAAACGGCATCACCCGAATGTGAATATCACTGGTACACGGAAGAAACAGATCCTAGTGCAAACCCAGCTCCCGTGGCCAGGGCCGCCTGGGAGAAATGCGAGGCCCTGTGCGAGATTTAAACGCGAGCCCCCCCTCCCCCCCTAAAAGGTAAAAAAAAAAAAAAAAAAAAATATATATATATATATATATATATATATTTTTTTTTTCATACAGTCAACATATTCTTAAATAATAGCGCTGCCCGAGGCTGGGCATGATACAGTCAACATATAGCAAGAGAGAGAGCGAGAGAGAGCTCCCGTTCTACAGTCAATATACAGTGTTATCGCTGCACAGACCCGGCAATGCCCCTGACCCTCCACCAGAGCAAGGCCAGAGAGAGAGAGAGAGAGACACACACATTGGAAAGAAACAACCCAAAACCAGAGCAAATTGAAATGCTATTTGGCCCTAAACAGAGAGTACACAGTGGCAGAATACCTGAGCACTGTGACTGACCCAATACTAAGAAGATCCTTGACTAGGTACAGACTCAGCGAGCACAGCCTAGCCATCGAGAAAGGCCGCCATAGGCAGACCTGGCTCCCAAGCGAAGACAGACCCACTGCACACAAGATGAGGTGGAAACCGAGCTCCACTTCTTAACAACCTGCCCACTATACCAAGACATACTTCCCACAAATTGCAAACACCCAAAGAGACTTTGAAAACATCGACAATAACTCAAAACTCCCATACCTACTGGGAGAAATACAAGAATGTGAAATAAAGCCCATTTGAATTGAAGAGAGAGAGATAGATAGAGATAGACCCTCCACCAGAGCAAGGCCAGCGAGAGAGAGAGAGAGAGAGACACATTGGAAAGAAACAACCCAAAACCAGAGCAAATTGAAATGCTATTTGGCCCTAAACAGAGAGTACACAGTGGCAGAATACCTGAGCACTGTGACTGACCCAATACTAAGAAGATCCTTGACTAGGTACAGACTCAGCGAGCACAGCCTAGCCATCGAGAAAGGCCGCCATAGGCAGACCTGGCTCCCAAGCGAAGACAGACCCACTGCACACAAGATGAGGTGGAAACCGAGCTCCACTTCTTAACAACCTGCCCACTATACCAACCAAGACATACTTCCCACAAATTGCAAACACCCAAAGAGACTTTGAAAACATCGACAATAACTCAAAACTCCCATACCTACTGGGAGAAATACAAGAATGTGAAATAAAGCCCATTTGAATTGAAGAGAGAGAGAATGATAGAGCATGTCTGTGTGTGTTAGAAAGAGAGAGATAGAGAGAGAGCATGTCTGTTTGTGTGTGTGTGTTAGAGAGAGAGCATGTATATGTGTGTTAGAAAGAGAGAGAAATATATAGAGAGAGAGCATGTCATTTTGTGTGTTAGAGAGAGATATAGAGCATGTCTGTGTGTGTTAGAAAGAGAGAGAGAGAGCATGTGTGTTTGTGTGTTAGAGAGAGAGAGCATGTCTGTGTGTGTGTGTTAGAGAGAGAGCATGTATGAGAGAGATAAGCAAAGATCTAAAGGATATTCAACTTTTAATGGAAGAACAAAACAGAAGGAAAAGATAACTTCACAAAGGCAACATGAATATACATAGATCCAAAAGGACAAATATCAACACTTAAATCCAAAGAGAAGAGGGTCTATACCAGAGAAAACAAAGTAGCAAGGAGCCAATGGCCGACATCAGCTAAATAGGCTAACTGCAAATAGAGTAGCCAGGTACTGACACCAGGCCACACACCGTTAGCTACTACAACAGCTAGCCGGCGCGTTTGGCTCACTATAATGTTAGCTACGTTAGCTAGCCGGCCCGCTTTGGCTCAATATAACATTAGCTACAACAGCTAGCCGGCCCGTTTGGCTCCCGAGAGAGAGAGAGATATATCCACGGCGGGAATAGAATAGAGTGCATTAAAAACTCACCAAATGTCCAAGAGGATGGAGACAACCGCGTGGAGTTGACGAAGTTCATCTGCCGAATGACCGTCCTCTTCATCTTGGCATAACAATGCTGCACGCGCTCTCTCTCTAGGTTAGCTAACGCTAGTTAGCCTTTAGCTAAGCTAGCTACTAGCCGACATCATCATGGCTATCCCGACTGAACCACACGTTAGCACTCGATATTATAACGTAGCTAAAGCTAACTAGCTGTCCCTGCCTTTAGCTAAGCCGACATGGCTAGCCTGACTGAATTGTCTAACATGCAACAACTTTCATCTTCAGTCCATCTGCTGAATGACCGTCCTCTTCGTCTTGGCTGGCATAACTAAGCATAACCTCCAAAGCTGCATGCGCGAAATAGTCAAACGCAGCTGACGCACACCGGCGTACACATGATGTAACCCCTCCCTTTGTTGAAACCAATAGTATGTCTGCTGCAGAGCCTCAGAGCTCCAATAGTGAGTATGTCTGCTGCAGAGCCGCAGAGCCAGGAACAAGTCAGACACATTCTACAAACGTGTCTAATGTGAAATATATAAGCATATAAGCAAAACTAGATTTTAGGTCTGTGATGAAAAAGGGCCTCGCGGGAAGGGGGGCCTCACAAAAAAAAAATAATAATAATAATAATAATTAAAAAAATAATAAATAATTTTTTTTTTTTTTATTTTTTTTTTTTTTTTTTGTGCGAGGCCCCCCTTCCCGCGAGGCCCTGTGCGACCGCACTGCTCGCACACCCCCTGAGGCGGTCCTGCCCGTGGCATTCAAGCAGCATCTCGCTATTAATTCAGACCGGGCCAAAGCAATAACAAACCATAGGTGTTTTTATAGCAGCAGATCTGCGACCATACTCTGTTGTCGAGAACACTGGGTTTAAGCACATGTTAAAAGTAATATAGCCCCGCTACCTAGTTCCCTCTCGTCCGTATTTCAGCCAGCAAGTCATACCACCAGCTCTGTATAAACTAGCCCCTTTCGTGACTGTGATGCAAGCCCTGGCTGCCCCTGTATTCAAGCATCACAGTCATGAAAGGGGCTATGTATAAACAAGCACAGGCTACAGTTGTCCACGACTTATCCTCCAAGGCATCTGCTATATAATAATCTTCAGATTTACTTAAGTGTTATTAGTAGGTTACATCAGTAGGTTACATCAGTACATCAGTTACACCCCCCCCCCCCCCCCCACTGTACCGAAACCGTGACTTCAAAACGAGGTACGTACCGAACCGTGGATTTTGTGTACCGTTACACCCCTAATAGACGTGTATAGAGATATACACTGGTAATCGCGATGGCGATGCGATCACTTGGAATTATTCTTTTGGAATACCTTCTGGCTAAGGTAAACTACATTCTATGTCTATTTTACCTAATCTGAAACGTGTTTTTCTAACGATCACAGTTCTGTGTTACAACGGATGAAAAGCATGCTCAGCAAACGCGATCATAGTTTTGAGTTAAAACGACAATCATCTCCCTCGCTGAATATCAGGTGCCGGGGGTCCTCTGGTGGACAGGCGGCAGTAGTGGGAGGGAAAGAGACAACACCCTGGCTTACCTATGGGTCACGCTCACTACTTGGGCAGCGTGGGTTAGTAACTAAGTTTAGTAGCGGCTCATTACTTGGGTAGTGTGGGTTAGTTTAGTAGTGGCATGACGTTAGGCTCGCAACACACCCAATTACGTTCACCGTACAAACATGCAAAAATAAATGCACTTATTAGGCTGCCTGGGGTCAGGGGACTCCCGTAAATCAACCACTAGCATGGTACCTTGGGCTTTCAGAATACGCTAGTGTGACGGATCATACTGGGTCTGCGTTGTGTTTGATGTTAAATGAGAATGTCCCGAGGGGGAGTCCGCGTCCGCGGGCGACGACACAGGCCGCTGCACTAAGAAGTGAATTCACTCCTAACTACTGTACCTATGCGTCTGTTAACCCTGTTATGGGGAAGTGAGTTTAATTTACCAGCCCGCACTGCCACAGTTACTCGTCAACACACCTGTTTCCGTGACTGTGGACATACCCACAGGCTTCCCTGTTACACTAGCAGGGGGAAGACAAAGGGGCACACACAAGGGGAAGCTAAGTTGAGTCTACTTGTCACTGATTAGTGTCAGGTGTATGAAGCCTATATCAAGCCATTGGTTTCCAGTATTCAGTGCTGACTCATTGTCAGAGGTAGTGAGAGCAACATTCTGTGTCAGGCTCTAGTAGACCCAGCAGTTGAGTGCCAAACCCGAGTATACTCAGGTTTTGATCCTTTGATATTTCTTCTTTGATCCCCGTTCTAAACACTCAGCCGGAGCTCCCTAGGTCTCCCTGGCACATCTGCCTACATTGGAATTCCAATGATGATCGAATCTCACGAGGTGGCAGTCGCCTGCCTTTTGAACTGGGATAGTTTAGTTTAGACCAGGGGTCTCAAACTCAATTTACCTGGGGGCCGCTGGAGGTAGAGTCTGGGTGAGGCTGGGCCGCATCAAATATTCCACAAAAAAAGAGTTTCAAGTATTCAAAAAAAAAGTACAACTGATCCAA
The DNA here is from genome assembly GCF_963971535.1 of Notolepis coatsorum. Classification (NCBI taxonomy): domain Eukaryota; kingdom Metazoa; phylum Chordata; class Actinopteri; order Aulopiformes; family Paralepididae; genus Notolepis; species Notolepis coatsorum. The sequence continues at coordinate 62,940,098 of NC_140167.1, read as the reverse complement.
TCTTCTCAATATTTAGCAATAACATTTCAGAACATGAACGGTTCTTCAGAACATGAACGGTTCTTCAGAACATAGGCTTCTCAGTGGTGTCAGTGGACTCATCCACATGCAGCTATGGAAATGCACTGTGCATATTTTTTTATTCTATCACAAAGCTGTTTAATCAAATCACCAGCCAGTATTTTAGTTATTCTGGTTGCTGTGCGATCTGAGGGGGATTTGCTTTTGTTTGCCTTCAAACATGGTCTCCATCACTTCAGTCATACATAATTTTATTATGTATGCATCAGAGAGAGAGAATGGCTTCTTGTGTTTAGCCAACACCCATGCCACCCATGGTTGCTTTTTCTCGTTGTGACATAGATTTAACAATAATTCTGCTTACAGCTTGATATGATGATTTCATTCCATTTATTTGTGTGGTTCTTAGCACTGAATTTTGAGGGCAGGTTGCATCAAAATAACGGTGTTTTGTTTCGTAGTGGCGTTTCAAATTGCCACTCTTCACAAGAGCTACCGTTTCTTGGCATATTAGTCACATTGGTTTGGTGCTGGACTCAGGATGAATGCATATTTTTCAGTCCATTCACCTTTGAATTGCAGTCGACTTTTATTTTACTGGCCATCTTTGAAGATCCCATATTTTTCTGCTGCCTGCCTGCTGGCGAAACTAGCTACATTTATCTCACAGAGATAAAACTGTTAAATGTATTATTATTATGTGCGCCCTTACTCATTTGTGTTCTACAGAGGGCGATGTAGTATGTCCAGTACGTGACGTCACTGACGTCTCCTTCGCATTCCTGTTCCGGTCTATTATTTGTTATTGATTGTTGTTGATATATATATAGCTGCACCACGACCGCATTTCGCCCCGCCTGAGAGGCTAAAGATGATCTGAGTCAACCGAGTTCCATTCAATCGCCACCGCAACGCACTCCGTTTAACAAAAACTGGGAGCGAGGCTACTGTAGATGCGCTGTCAACTCTCTGCTCTGACTCGGACTGAAAGAGACGACACGCATTCCGTGAAGACCCGCCCTACTCTGCCTCTGATTCGCAGACTGTGGGTGGGGGGGAGAAACTCTGACGGGACGCTGAATGTGATTGGACCAGACCCGTACACAGACAGACAGTGGCAGTGCAGCCGGACAGAGCACTGCTCGCAGAGGAGATAGCGAGGATGCATTTGCCTTCCACTTTACTTGATATCACTCCGGAATCACGTTTCAACCAAGTCACTAACGTAACGTTGCTTCATGAGCCTGCGCTATGATAGCCTACAAGTGATCAAATAAATAAAACGTCTAACTCGCGCAACGACTCAGCAACAAGTTGCGCGCGGGCCGCACTAACACTAAACTTTGATGTCAAGTAGGGGGCCGCAAAATATCATCCCGCGGCCGCGAGTTTGAGACCCCTGGTTTAGACAGTGTCTGTCCTGATCCCTGTCTGTCCTGACTTCTGAGTATACACATATACACAAGTAATCGCGATCGCCGATGGCATCACTGGGATTATTCTTTTTGGAGTATCTTCTGGCTAAGGTAAGGTATATTCTATGTCTATTTTACCGAACCCGAAACATGTTTCTGTACCGATCACAGTGTCGTATTTTACCGGACCTAAGGTAACGATCGCATTTTAGGGATAAGACTACCCCCCCCCCCCCCCCCCCCCCTTGATGATTTTGTGAAGACACATATGTATATGGTATATACCTTTGATTTGGAAGTATTTGGGGTTTCAGGCGAGCAACCCGAACGATTTGGTCATATTGCATATAACGCGTCATATCTCGCGATCTATGAAAAAAGACTGGATTATTTTGGAAAGGGTCAAGTCAAGTCAAGAGTTTTATTTGTCACGGCATACAAGTATACAATGAAATGCGGGGGGTCTTGCCCGCAACGATTGTGCATAGTACAATAATAATAATAATATAATAAGAATCCAATAGAACGACATTGTGCAATAAGAACGACATTGTGCAATAATACAAGTAATCAAAGTAGGGCATATCGGTATATGTACATGAGTTTTTACAGAGCATGGTAGGACATGCTAGGTCCTGTGATACAGTGTGCAATACACTGTTAGCTACGGATGAGGCACTGGGTCTTTATGTACACTGCTATACAATGCTATATTATACAATCTCAAGTTATACTATACTATTCTTAAAGTGACCTTTCCTTTTGTAAAGTGACCATAAGTGTGAGCGTGTGCAGCATGAGTGTATGTGTGCTCATGTTAAAGTGGCTGCTAGTGTGTGAGCGTGTACAGTGTGTGTGTTGTGTGTGTGCTCATGTGTGCTTGTGTGTGGAGAGTTCAGTGTTCAAGGCTCTGATGGCCTGGGGGAAGAAGCTGAGCCGAAGTCTCTCTGTCCTAGTTGCTGGTGTTCACAGGCGTCTGCCTGACCGCAGCAGCTTGAACAGGCTGTTGTTGGGGTGGTGAGGGTATTTCATTATTCTGCAGGCTCTGGATTTGCACCTCTTGTTATATAAGACCTGCAGGGGTGGTAGTGCAATACCAGGGGCGATGTTTAGTGTGTAATAGCACACAAACTACAGTATGTAGAAATTAACTGGTTAGTCAGTGATGGACTATGAACAATGCCTGTCAAATGAGCCATATTATTGTCTCCATAGCTATAATACAGAACACACGCAAAACATAGCTAAAATGGTCAATAAAGCTGGCACCATTGAGTAAAGATATGCCCTACTTTGATTACTTGTATTATTGCACAATGTTGTTCTTATTGCACAGTGTCGTTCTATTGGATTCTTATTATATTATTATTATTATTATTGTACTATGCACAATCGTTGCGGGCAAGACCCCCCGCATTTCATTGTATACTTGTATGCCGTGACAAATAAAACTCTTGACTTGACTTGACCCTTTCCAAAATAATCGGCTCCGGGCTGCATTTTTTGCTGCAACCAATACATTGTTGGAAAGTTTAATTTGCCGCCTTTCGATCGCCACCGCACTCAACCTATTGCGTGCTTCGGGTCTCGAGTTACAAGACGAAATATCCCACGAGCATCATTTGACAAGCCGTTCTGAGGAGTGACCACGTCCGGTTGTAAATGGTCCTGAACGGGCCAGTCACCGCTGATGGTGAAAATGATTGACCACCGTTGTAGCCAAGGAGTGTCTGCTCCGAAAGCAATACCCGACGAGCACTGATTGCAACGAGAAGGCGACAGAAGAAGACCAACAAGTTCTCACGCGTCTAAATGAATGGAAGCGGATGGCCATTTTGGATAATCACGCTGAATTATTGTGGTACACACATTACAAAAACCTTTGTAAAACACACATTTTTTGTGGGATTTTTATAAACCTTGGACTTGTACTACATAAGACTTCAGGCTATGGAACCGTTATGTTTTCCAGCTACCTACCTCTCAGCTGGACCCCAAAAACAGGCATCCGGCAACAAGTCAACACAAAAGGAGCCAATATTAAATAGTTTTGTGTTCAAACCTCTGTTTCTCTAATACATTAGCACTCAAAGTGATTTTTCTTTATTGTCTAAGAAACTTCAGAATGTTACCTTTCAAAAGAGACCAGACTCATGCATGTGCTATAAGTATAAAGTATAATGAATCGCAAACTACTTTGGGAATACAATCGTCAGGTGTTTTATGCAACATGTGGGATAAGCATTGAGTGCCACGCTCTTTTCCCATCTTTACTCAATACCGATTTTACAAAGGTTTTTGTAATGTGTGTACCACAATAATTCAGCGTGATTATCCAAAATGGCCATCCGCTTCCATTCATTCAGACGCGTGAGAACTTGTTGGTCTTCTTCTGTCGCCTTCTTGTTGCAATCAGTGCTCGTCGGGTATTGCTTTCGGAGCAGACACTCCTTGGCTACAACGGTGGTCAATCATTTTCACCATCAGCGGTGACTGGCCCGTTCAGGACCATTTACAACCGGACGTGGTCACTCCTCAGAACGGCTTGTCAAATGATGCTCGTGGGATATTTTGTCTTGTAACTCGAGACCCGAAGCACGCAATAGGTTGAGTGCGGTGGCGATCGAAAGGCGGCAAATTAAACTTTCCAACAATGTATTGGTTGCAGCAAAAAATGCAGCCCGGAGCCGACAGATGAGGGCAAAGTGCCGCGAAGTGTGCGCATCCTGCGCACGGGCGTGACGTATCGTACCGTATACGGTACGCCCAATGTTAAGAGGTTAATCTTAACTGATTTAAAAACAACAAAGGTGGGGGAAGAATAAGGGACAAACATGGGGAGACAGCTACTAAGGATGGAGGGTGGGGTTAATAAAAATAATTCTGCTGACATTATCACAAGGGGACTGGGGGATGTGCAACAACAAAACATCTTAGTACGTGGACCACTCTTCTTTGGATGTAGCAGAGGTTCAGTCAACCTGTCGAAGCAGAGCTGAGTGAGTGGCATATTTGTTCACAGTTCAACATCCAATACCAACATATAGCAGAAGAAAATGCTACCTAGCTTGGGAGGGATGAAGTGAGTCGGATCCCAAGCCAAGGCGTTAAGCTGGTTCTGCTGTAGGGTAGTTGGGCTGGAAGTAGCTGAAGTAGTCATTGAAGAGAGCAGGGTGGTGAGGGTATTTCATTATTCTGCAGGCTCTGGATTTGCACCTCTTGTTATATAAGACCTGCAGGGGTGGTAGTGCAATACCAGGGGCGATGTTTAGTGTGTAATAGCACACAAACTACAGTATGTAGAAATTAACTGGTTAGTCAGTGATGGACTATGAACAATGCCTGTCAAATGAGCCATATTATTGTCTCCATAGCTATAATACAGAACACACGCAAAACATAGCTAAAATGGTCAATAAAGCTGGCACCATTGAGTAAAGATATGCCCTACTTTGATTACTTGTATTATTGCACAATGTTGTTCTTATTGCACAGTGTCGTTCTATTGGATTCTTATTATATTATTATTATTATTGTACTATGCACAATCGTTGCGGGCAAGACCCCCCGCATTTCATTGTATACTTGTATGCCGTGACAAATAAAACTCTTGACTTGACTTGACCCTTTCCAAAATAATCGGCTCCGGGCTGCATTTTTTGCTGCAACCAATACATTGTTGGAAAGTTTAATTTGCCGCCTTTCGATCGCCACCACACTCAACCTATTGCGTGCTTCGGGTCTCGAGTTACAAGACGAAATATCCCACGAGCATCATTTGACAAGCCGTTCTGAGGAGTGACCACGTCCGGTTGTAAATGGTCCTGAACGGGCCAGTCACCGCTGATGGTGAAAATGATTGACCACCGTTGTAGCCAAGGAGTGTCTGCTCCGAAAGCAATACCCGACGAGCACTGATTGCAACGAGAAGGCGACAGAAGAAGACCAACAAGTTCTCACGCGTCTGAATGAATGGAAGCGGATGGCCATTTTGGATAATCACGCTGAATTATTGTGGTACACACATTACAAAAACCTTTGTAAAACACACATTTTTTGTGGGATTTTTATAAACCTTGGACTTGTACTACATAAGACTTCAGGCTATGGAACCGTTATGTTTTCCAGCTACCTACCTCTCAGCTGGACCCCAAAAACAGGCATCCGGCAACAAGTCAACACAAAAGGAGCCAATATTAAATAGTTTTGTGTTCAAACCTCTGTTTCTCTAATACATTAGCACTCAAAGTGATTTTTCTTTATTGTCTAAGAAACTTCAGAATGTTACCTTTCAAAAGAGACCAGACTCATGCATGTGCTATAAGTATAAAGTATAATGAATCGCAAACTACTTTGGGAATACAATCGTCAGGTGTTTTATGCAACATGTGGGATAAGCATTGAGTGCCACGCTCTTTTCCCATCTTTACTCAATACCGATTTTACAAAGGTTTTTGTAATGTGTGTACCACAATAATTCAGCGTGATTATCCAAAATGGCCATCCGCTTCCATTCATTCAGACGCGTGAGAACTTGTTGGTCTTCTTCTGTCGCCTTCTTGTTGCAATCAGTGCTCGTCGGGTATTGCTTTCGGAGCAGACACTCCTTGGCTACAACGGTGGTCAATCATTTTCACCATCAGCGGTGACTGGCCCGTTCAGGACCATTTACAACCGGACGTGGTCACTCCTCAGAACGGCTTGTCAAATGATGCTCGTGGGATATTTTGTCTTGTAACTCGAGACCCGAAGCACGCAATAGGTTGAGTGCGGTGGCGATCGAAAGGCGGCAAATTAAACTTTCCAACAATGTATTGGTTGCAGCAAAAAATGCAGCCCGGAGCCGACAGATGAGGGCAAAGTGCCGCGAAGTGTGCGCATCCTGCGCACGGGCGTGACGTATCGTACCGTATACGGTACGCCCAATGTTAAGAGGTTAATCTTAACTGATTTAAAAACAACAAAGGTGGGGGAAGAATAAGGGACAAACATGGGGAGACAGCTACTAAGGATGGAGGGTGGGGTTAATAAAAATAATTCTGCTGACATTATCACAAGGGGACTGGGGGATGTGCAACAACAAAACATCTTAGTACGTGGACCACTCTTCTTTGGATGTAGCAGAGGTTCAGTCAACCTGTCGAAGCAGAGCTGAGTGAGTGGCATATTTGTTCACAGTTCAACATCCAATACCAACATATAGCAGAAGAAAATGCTACCTAGCTTGGGAGGGATGAAGTGAGTCGGATCCCAAGCCAAGGCGTTAAGCTGGTTCTGCTGTAGGGTAGTTGGGCTGGAAGTAGCTGAAGTAGTCATTGAAGAGAGCAGGGTGGTGAGGGTATTTCATTATTCTGCAGGCTCTGGATTTGCACCTCTTGTTATATAAGACCTGCAGGGGTGGTAGTGCAATACCAGGGGCGATGTTTAGTGTGTAATAGCACACAAACTACAGTATGTAGAAATTAACTGGTTAGTCAGTGATGGACTATGAACAATGCCTGTCAAATGAGCCATATTATTGTCTCCATAGCTATAATACAGAACACACGCAAAACATAGCTAAAATGGTCAATAAAGCTGGCACCATTGAGTAAAGATATGCCCTACTTTGATTACTTGTATTATTGCACAATGTTGTTCTTATTGCACAGTGTCGTTCTATTGGATTCTTATTATATTATTATTATTATTGTACTATGCACAATCGTTGCGGGCAAGACCCCCCGCATTTCATTGTATACTTGTATGCCGTGACAAATAAAACTCTTGACTTGACTTGACCCTTTCCAAAATAATCGGCTCCGGGCTGCATTTTTTGCTGCAACCAATACATTGTTGGAAAGTTTAATTTGCCGCCTTTCGATCGCCACCACACTCAACCTATTGCGTGCTTCGGGTCTCGAGTTACAAGACGAAATATCCCACGAGCATCATTTGACAAGCCGTTCTGAGGAGTGACCACGTCCGGTTGTAAATGGTCCTGAACGGGCCAGTCACCGCTGATGGTGAAAATGATTGACCACCGTTGTAGCCAAGGAGTGTCTGCTCCGAAAGCAATACCCGACGAGCACTGATTGCAACGAGAAGGCGACAGAAGAAGACCAACAAGTTCTCACGCGTCTGAATGAATGGAAGCGGATGGCCATTTTGGATAATCACGCTGAATTATTGTGGTACACACATTACAAAAACCTTTGTAAAACACACATTTTTTGTGGGATTTTTATAAACCTTGGACTTGTACTACATAAGACTTCAGGCTATGGAACCGTTATGTTTTCCAGCTACCTACCTCTCAGCTGGACCCCAAAAACAGGCATCCGGCAACAAGTCAACACAAAAGGAGCCAATATTAAATAGTTTTGTGTTCAAACCTCTGTTTCTCTAATACATTAGCACTCAAAGTGATTTTTCTTTATTGTCTAAGAAACTTCAGAATGTTACCTTTCAAAAGAGACCAGACTCATGCATGTGCTATAAGTATAAAGTATAATGAATCGCAAACTACTTTGGGAATACAATCGTCAGGTGTTTTATGCAACATGTGGGATAAGCATTGAGTGCCACGCTCTTTTCCCATCTTTACTCAATACCGATTTTACAAAGGTTTTTGTAATGTGTGTACCACAATAATTCAGCGTGATTATCCAAAATGGCCATCCGCTTCCATTCATTCAGACGCGTGAGAACTTGTTGGTCTTCTTCTGTCGCCTTCTTGTTGCAATCAGTGCTCGTCGGGTATTGCTTTCGGAGCAGACACTCCTTGGCTACAACGGTGGTCAATCATTTTCACCATCAGCGGTGACTGGCCCGTTCAGGACCATTTACAACCGGACGTGGTCACTCCTCAGAACGGCTTGTCAAATGATGCTCGTGGGATATTTTGTCTTGTAACTCGAGACCCGAAGCACGCAATAGGTTGAGTGCGGTGGCGATCGAAAGGCGGCAAATTAAACTTTCCAACAATGTATTGGTTGCAGCAAAAAATGCAGCCCGGAGCCGACAGATGAGGGCAAAGTGCCGCGAAGTGTGCGCATCCTGCGCACGGGCGTGACGTATCGTACCGTATACGGTACGCCCAATGTTAAGAGGTTAATCTTAACTGATTTAAAAACAACAAAGGTGGGGGAAGAATAAGGGACAAACATGGGGAGACAGCTACTAAGGATGGAGGGTGGGGTTAATAAAAATAATTCTGCTGACATTATCACAAGGGGACTGGGGGATGTGCAACAACAAAACATCTTAGTACGTGGACCACTCTTCTTTGGATGTAGCAGAGGTTCAGTCAACCTGTCGAAGCAGAGCTGAGTGAGTGGCATATTTGTTCACAGTTCAACATCCAATACCAACATATAGCAGAAGAAAATGCTACCTAGCTTGGGAGGGATGAAGTGAGTCGGATCCCAAGCCAAGGCGTTAAGCTGGTTCTGCTGTAGGGTAGTTGGGCTGGAAGTAGCTGAAGTAGTCATTGAAGAGAGCAGGGTGGTGAGGGTATTTCATTATTCTGCAGGCTCTGGATTTGCACCTCTTGTTATATAAGACCTGCAGGGGTGGTAGTGCAATACCAGGGGCGATGTTTAGTGTGTAATAGCACACAAACTACAGTATGTAGAAATTAACTGGTTAGTCAGTGATGGACTATGAACAATGCCTGTCAAATGAGCCATATTATTGTCTCCATAGCTATAATACAGAACACACGCAAAACATAGCTAAAATGGTCAATAAAGCTGGCACCATTGAGTAAAGATATGCCCTACTTTGATTACTTGTATTATTGCACAATGTTGTTCTTATTGCACAGTGTCGTTCTATTGGATTCTTATTATATTATTATTATTATTGTACTATGCACAATCGTTGCGGGCAAGACCCCCCGCATTTCATTGTATACTTGTATGCCGTGACAAATAAAACTCTTGACTTGACTTGACCCTTTCCAAAATAATCGGCTCCGGGCTGCATTTTTTGCTGCAACCAATACATTGTTGGAAAGTTTAATTTGCCGCCTTTCGATCGCCACCACACTCAACCTATTGCGTGCTTCGGGTCTCGAGTTACAAGACGAAATATCCCACGAGCATCATTTGACAAGCCGTTCTGAGGAGTGACCACGTCCGGTTGTAAATGGTCCTGAACGGGCCAGTCACCGCTGATGGTGAAAATGATTGACCACCGTTGTAGCCAAGGAGTGTCTGCTCCGAAAGCAATACCCGACGAGCACTGATTGCAACGAGAAGGCGACAGAAGAAGACCAACAAGTTCTCACGCGTCTGAATGAATGGAAGCGGATGGCCATTTTGGATAATCACGCTGAATTATTGTGGTACACACATTACAAAAACCTTTGTAAAACACACATTTTTTGTGGGATTTTTATAAACCTTGGACTTGTACTACATAAGACTTCAGGCTATGGAACCGTTATGTTTTCCAGCTACCTACCTCTCAGCTGGACCCCAAAAACAGGCATCCGGCAACAAGTCAACACAAAAGGAGCCAATATTAAATAGTTTTGTGTTCAAACCTCTGTTTCTCTAATACATTAGCACTCAAAGTGATTTTTCTTTATTGTCTAAGAAACTTCAGAATGTTACCTTTCAAAAGAGACCAGACTCATGCATGTGCTATAAGTATAAAGTATAATGAATCGCAAACTACTTTGGGAATACAATCGTCAGGTGTTTTATGCAACATGTGGGATAAGCATTGAGTGCCACGCTCTTTTCCCATCTTTACTCAATACCGATTTTACAAAGGTTTTTGTAATGTGTGTACCACAATAATTCAGCGTGATTATCCAAAATGGCCATCCGCTTCCATTCATTCAGACGCGTGAGAACTTGTTGGTCTTCTTCTGTCGCCTTCTTGTTGCAATCAGTGCTCGTCGGGTATTGCTTTCGGAGCAGACACTCCTTGGCTACAACGGTGGTCAATCATTTTCACCATCAGCGGTGACTGGCCCGTTCAGGACCATTTACAACCGGACGTGGTCACTCCTCAGAACGGCTTGTCAAATGATGCTCGTGGGATATTTTGTCTTGTAACTCGAGACCCGAAGCACGCAATAGGTTGAGTGCGGTGGCGATCGAAAGGCGGCAAATTAAACTTTCCAACAATGTATTGGTTGCAGCAAAAAATGCAGCCCGGAGCCGACAGATGAGGGCAAAGTGCCGCGAAGTGTGCGCATCCTGCGCACGGGCGTGACGTATCGTACCGTATACGGTACGCCCAATGTTAAGAGGTTAATCTTAACTGATTTAAAAACAACAAAGGTGGGGGAAGAATAAGGGACAAACATGGGGAGACAGCTACTAAGGATGGAGGGTGGGGTTAATAAAAATAATTCTGCTGACATTATCACAAGGGGACTGGGGGATGTGCAACAACAAAACATCTTAGTACGTGGACCACTCTTCTTTGGATGTAGCAGAGGTTCAGTCAACCTGTCGAAGCAGAGCTGAGTGAGTGGCATATTTGTTCACAGTTCAACATCCAATACCAACATATAGCAGAAGAAAATGCTACCTAGCTTGGGAGGGATGAAGTGAGTCGGATCCCAAGCCAAGGCGTTAAGCTGGTTCTGCTGTAGGGTAGTTGGGCTGGAAGTAGCTGAAGTAGTCATTGAAGAGAGCAGGGTGGTGAGGGTATTTCATTATTCTGCAGGCTCTGGATTTGCACCTCTTGTTATATAAGACCTGCAGGGGTGGTAGTGCAATACCAGGGGCGATGTTTAGTGTGTAATAGCACACAAACTACAGTATGTAGAAATTAACTGGTTAGTCAGTGATGGACTATGAACAATGCCTGTCAAATGAGCCATATTATTGTCTCCATAGCTATAATACAGAACACACGCAAAACATAGCTAAAATGGTCAATAAAGCTGGCACCATTGAGTAAAGATATGCCCTACTTTGATTACTTGTATTATTGCACAATGTTGTTCTTATTGCACAGTGTCGTTCTATTGGATTCTTATTATATTATTATTATTATTGTACTATGCACAATCGTTGCGGGCAAGACCCCCCGCATTTCATTGTATACTTGTATGCCGTGACAAATAAAACTCTTGACTTGACTTGACCCTTTCCAAAATAATCGGCTCCGGGCTGCATTTTTTGCTGCAACCAATACATTGTTGGAAAGTTTAATTTGCCGCCTTTCGATCGCCACCACACTCAACCTATTGCGTGCTTCGGGTCTCGAGTTACAAGACGAAATATCCCACGAGCATCATTTGACAAGCCGTTCTGAGGAGTGACCACGTCCGGTTGTAAATGGTCCTGAACGGGCCAGTCACCGCTGATGGTGAAAATGATTGACCACCGTTGTAGCCAAGGAGTGTCTGCTCCGAAAGCAATACCCGACGAGCACTGATTGCAACGAGAAGGCGACAGAAGAAGACCAACAAGTTCTCACGCGTCTGAATGAATGGAAGCGGATGGCCATTTTGGATAATCACGCTGAATTATTGTGGTACACACATTACAAAAACCTTTGTAAAACACACATTTTTTGTGGGATTTTTATAAACCTTGGACTTGTACTACATAAGACTTCAGGCTATGGAACCGTTATGTTTTCCAGCTACCTACCTCTCAGCTGGACCCCAAAAACAGGCATCCGGCAACAAGTCAACACAAAAGGAGCCAATATTAAATAGTTTTGTGTTCAAACCTCTGTTTCTCTAATACATTAGCACTCAAAGTGATTTTTCTTTATTGTCTAAGAAACTTCAGAATGTTACCTTTCAAAAGAGACCAGACTCATGCATGTGCTATAAGTATAAAGTATAATGAATCGCAAACTACTTTGGGAATACAATCGTCAGGTGTTTTATGCAACATGTGGGATAAGCATTGAGTGCCACGCTCTTTTCCCATCTTTACTCAATACCGATTTTACAAAGGTTTTTGTAATGTGTGTACCACAATAATTCAGCGTGATTATCCAAAATGGCCATCCGCTTCCATTCATTCAGACGCGTGAGAACTTGTTGGTCTTCTTCTGTCGCCTTCTTGTTGCAATCAGTGCTCGTCGGGTATTGCTTTCGGAGCAGACACTCCTTGGCTACAACGGTGGTCAATCATTTTCACCATCAGCGGTGACTGGCCCGTTCAGGACCATTTACAACCGGACGTGGTCACTCCTCAGAACGGCTTGTCAAATGATGCTCGTGGGATATTTTGTCTTGTAACTCGAGACTTGAAGCACGCAATAGGTTGAGTGCGGTGGCGATCGAAAGGCGGCAAATTAAACTTTCCAACAATGTATTGGTTGCAGCAAAAAATGCAGCCCGGAGCCGACAGATGAGGGCAAAGTGCCGCGAAGTGTGCGCATCCTGCGCACGGGCGTGACGTATCGTACCGTATACGGTACGCCCAATGTTAAGAGGTTAATCTTAACTGATTTAAAAACAACAAAGGTGGGGGAAGAATAAGGGACAAACATGGGGAGACAGCTACTAAGGATGGAGGGTGGGGTTAATAAAAATAATTCTGCTGACATTATCACAAGGGGACTGGGGGATGTGCAACAACAAAACATCTTAGTACGTGGACCACTCTTCTTTGGATGTAGCAGAGGTTCAGTCAACCTGTCGAAGCAGAGCTGAGTGAGTGGCATATTTGTTCACAGTTCAACATCCAATACCAACATATAGCAGAAGAAAATGCTACCTAGCTTGGGAGGGATGAAGTGAGTCGGATCCCAAGCCAAGGCGTTAAGCTGGTTCTGCTGTAGGGTAGTTGGGCTGGAAGTAGCTGAAGTAGTCATTGAAGAGAGCAGGGGGTGAGCGGCGTTGTGGTGAGAAGTCCTCATGGAACCAGCCTGTCGGTCCATATCGCTTTCCTGATTTTAAACCCCAGGTGCCAGCCCATGATGTCATCATGATCCTATATAGGGAAGCTCGAAAGAACAGTCAATGGAGGGCAGAGAGGCAGGCACAAAAATACAACGACCAATCCACAGGGAAAAAAGACTGCCCGAAGCCTCCCCCAAATTATTCCAAGTTCCACTCAGCTGTCCCATGTTAACCTAATCACAGTCAATATCAATGTTCTCTCTGGGTCTGCACACAACCTGGGGCACAAATAGAGCTCCCACCAGTTCAGTCACAAAAATAACAGTCAATAGCAGTGAGGTCCTGTCAACCTGTGACACTAACCTTAGCTAGTTACAATTACAAGTCTGTAGTGAGTTAGCCAGCCCAGGACAGCTACAGGATGTATTTCAGATCACTGAACAACCAATGTGCCAGTACCATAACATTATGATCAGAGAAGCACCTGCGACACGACAGCCTGGATTGTCTCGTGCTCTAGCTGCCTTGAGTTCACTGAGCTCACTGCGCTGTTTCCTGATCCATCCGAAATACACTCCGGAAGCAAATCACATCGCTGCATGTAAAGGGAGTTGAGCGAACAAACACCAATAGAAACTCTATTTCTCATCCAGTGGGAACATGAGGGAGTTAACCCTTTGTAGAGCCGATGGAAATGTCAAAAGTGGTGGGGACATTGTCCCCACTATCCCTACCATTACGCCTGTGTGTATGTGTGTGTGTGTGTGTGTTTGTGCATGTGTATGTATATATATATTATACGCGTGTCTGTGTGTATGGTAAATCTATGTGTGTATTTCTGTGTGTGTATTCCAGCTGCCTCAGAAATGGAAATAACTATAACCTCAGTGTGGCGATAGTCTGTATTGACTTTGTGAACGTTTACCATTGAGGATTCAGACTCAGCTCAATTCTGTTTCAACTGAGAGCTCTGCAGACGTACAGAGAGAGAGTCCCCCGGCTCCATGTTGCACACACGCATGCACACACACGCACGCACGCACGCACGCACGCACGCACGCACGCACGCACGCACGCACTCACTCACTCACTCACTCACTCACTCACTCACTCACTCACTCACTCACTCACTCACTCACTCACTCACTCACTCACTCACTCACTCACTCACTCACTCACTCACTCACATGCACGCAAATGTACACACACGCCTGCATAATGCAGACACACTCATACACAAAGACATATGCACACATAACACAGACAGACACAAATACACACATACACACACACACTCACACAGGTGTACACACACACACTCACGTACACACACAAATGTACACACACCCGCATAATGCAGACACACTCATACACAAAGACATACTGTACGCACACACACACACAACCTTTTACAGTAAATGTGTTCTCCAGTGATATCGATTCAGTCAGATTTGAACCCCTCTCTGCACAAGTTTCATTGACAAACACTATCAACATTAAGACTGTGTGTGGATAAGATATTATTTTATTGATCCCCTTGGGGAAATTCAGGAGTAGTGAATAGTATGTGGTGTCTGTGTGTGTGTGTGTGTGTGTGTGTGTGTGTGTGTGTGTGTGTGTGTGTGTGTGTGTGTGTGTGTGTGTGTGTGTGTGTGTGTGTGTGTGTGTGTGTGTGTGTGTGTTGGATTGGAGTGTCATTGTGTCTCTGTATGTAAGTTTGAGTATGTGTGTGTGTGTGTGTGTGTGTGTGTGTGTGTGTGTGTGTGTGTGTGTGTGTGTGTGTGTGTGTGTGTGTGTGTGTGTGTGTGTGTGTGTGTGTGAGTCTCTTCACTGCGTTTTAGACTGCTGTAGTAACAGCTGGCTCACAGGGAACACACCACTTCTCATTTACTCCTTTATGCTAATAAACAGTTGATACTAGGGATGCTCGATATTGGCTTTTTTACCGATACCGATATTCCGATATTGTCCAACTCTTAATTTCCGATACCGATACGATACCGATATCAACCGATACCGATATATGCAGGGTTTCCCCCCCAAAAAACGGAATAATTTCAGGTAACTAATAATTTCACTGGATGCATTCAAAAGGCTTTCTAAATGTAAGCATTATCTGTGCAAAATATGATCATTAAAAAAGTTAAAATTTAACATACAAGTTGTTGAATTAAACCAACATGCATACTTTTGACAATAAATAAAATAAGAATTGGTTCTTACTTGCTTGCCTGGGTAAATAAAGGTTAAAAAAAAAAAAAAAAAAAAAAATTATTTTTTTTACCGATACCGATATTTTCCGATATCACATTTTACTGCCGATATCGGCCGATAATATCGGTCGGCCGATAATATCGGACATCCCTAGTTGATACCCAACTCTTCCTCTCCTTTCCTCCCTCAGATATCCATGTCTCCTCCCTCAGAATCTCGGCCTGTCTGTCCGACATCTCCGCCTGGATGACGACCAACCACCTCAAACTGAACCTAAGCAAAACAGAATTGCTTCACCTGCCGGCCAAATCCTCCCCGCGGACCGACCTTTCTATCACAGTGGAAAATGTAGCCGTGGCCACATCCCTGACCGCCAAGAACCTTGGTGTAGTCCTTGATGATCGGCTGAACTTCTCTGCTCACATCGCCGCAACGACCAGAACCTGCAGATTCCCCCTGAGCAATGTCAGAAGGATCCGTCCCTTCCTGACAAAAGAAGCCACTCAACTCCTTGTCCAGTCAACAGCCTTGTCTCGCCTCGACTACTGCAATGCACTGCTCGCTGGTCTACCGATCACCGCCACCAAGCCTCTTCAACTCATCCAGAACGCAGCCGCCCGTCTGATCTCCAACCTACCAAAGTCAGCCCATGTTACCCCACTTCTCAGTGACCTGCACTGGCTCCCCATCGCCGCACAAATCCGTTTCAAGGTCCTCGACCTGGCATATCGCGCGGCGAAGGGAATGGCTCCCGCCTACCTCCGGTCAATGGTCTCTAACTACACACCCTCAAGACCCCTCCGCTCTACATCCTCTGGCCGCCTCAGACCTACTCCTATCCGAGCTCCGGGAGGGTCATCAAAGAGAAGCCGCCTATTCTCGGTCCTCGCTCCACAATGGTGGAACCAACTTCCCACCACAGTTAGGACAGCCGAATCCCGACCAATCTTTCGCCGTCGACTAACTAACACTTCTTCAATCAATATCTGAAATGAAAAAAATTATAATAATTAAAATGAACCTTCTTACTAGGGGTTACATCGATCTAATTATCAATGATCCAATAGGATCGATGCAACTTAAAAATATCTGTTCATATGGGTCCTACTAATCACCCCAAAGTACCAGAAAATACCCTAAAGTACCCCAAAATACCCCAAAGTATACCCCAAAATACCCCAAATTACCCCAAAATACCCCAAAGTACCCTAAAATACCCCAAAATACCCCAAAGTACCCCAAAGTATACCCCAAAATACCAGAAAATACTCCAAAGTACCCCAAAATAACCCAAAGTACCCCAAAATACCCCAAAGTATACCCCAAAGTACCCCAAAGTATACCCCAAAATACCCCAAAGTACCCTAAAATACCCCAAAGTATACCCCAAAATACCCCAAAGTACCCCAAAATACCCCAAAGTACCCCAAAATACCCCAAAGTATACCCCAAAATACCCCAAAGTACCCTAAAGTATACCCCAAAATACCAGAAAATACCCCAAAGTACCCCAAAATAACCCAAAGTACCCCAAAATACCCCAAAGTATACCCCAAAGTACCCCAAAATACCCCAAAGTATACCCCAAAATACCCCAAAGTACCCTAAAATACCCCAAAGTATACCCCAAAATACCCCAAAGTACCCCAAAATACCCCAAAGTATACCCCAAAATACCCCAAAGTACCATAAAATACCCCAAAATACCCCAAAGTATACCCCAAAGTACCAGAAAATACCAGAAAATACCCCAAAATACCCCAAAGTATAGTGTAATAGTGTGTAATAGTGTGCTAGTGTGTAATAGTGTGTAATAGTGTAATAGTGTAATAGTGTGTAATAGTGTGTAATAGTGTAATAGTGTGCTAGTGTAATAGTGTAATAGTGTGGAATAGTGGAATAGTGTGGAATAGTGTAATAACACTATTACACACTATTACACTATTACACTATTACACACTATTACACTATTACACTAGCACACTATTACACACTATTACACACTATTACACTATTACACACTATTATACTATTACACTATTACACACTATTACACTATTACACACTATTACACTATTACACACTATTACACTATTACACACTACCACACTATTACACTATTACACTAGCACACTATTACACACTATTACACACTATTACACTAGCACACTATTACACTATTACACTATTACACACTATTACACTATTACACTATTACACACTATTACACTATTACACACTATTATACTATTACACTATTACACACTATTACACTATTACACACTATTACGCACTAGCACACTATTACACTATTACACACTATTACACACTATTACACTATTACACTAGCACACTATTACACTATTACACACTATTACACACTATTACACTATTACACTACTACACAATTACACTAGCACACTACTACACACTATTACAAACTATTACATTACACTATTACACACTCCTACACTATTACACTATTACACTATTACACACTATTACACTATTACAGTATTACACTATTACACACTATTACACTATTACACTATTACACACTATTACACTATTACACAAAATGTGCACATTTTAGTTTTTCATTTTAGGTATTTTGTGGTACTTTGTGGTATATTTCCAGGCACTTTGGGGTATTTTGGGATATGTTGGGGTACTTTGGGGTATTTTGGGGTACTTTGGGGTATTTTGGGGTATACTTTGGGGTATTTTGGGGTACTTTGGGGTATTTTGGGGTATACTTTGGGGTATTTTGGGGTACTTTGGGGTATTCTCTGGTATTTTGGGGTATACTTTGGGGTACTTTGGGGTATTTTGGGGTATTTTAGGGTATTTTGGGGTACTTTGGGGTATTTTCTGGTACTTTGGGGGATACTTTGGGGTATTTTGGGATACCCCAAAGTACCAGAAAATACCCCAAAGTACCCCAAAATACCCCAAAGTACCATAAAATACCGCAAAATACCCCAAAATACCCAAAAGTACCCCAAAGTATACCCCAAAATACCAGAAAATACCCCAAAGTACCCCAAATACCCCAAAGTACCCCAATATAAAGTACCCAAGTACAGCTTCTTCCCCCATATCCAATCCTCACCCCATCCCATTCCCACTCTCTGACCACTACTGCATCCTTTTCGCTGCTCCCCTTCCCCCACCCCACCACTCCAATAAACGCACCATCTCTTTCCGTAACATAAAATCCATTGACCCTCTCACACTGTCTCAGTCCATATCCTCTGCCTGACTCCGCCCTCTCTAACCCCGACGACTATGCCCTCCTCCTCAACTCTACTCTCTCTGACTCCCTTGACTCACTGGCACCCCTGAAAACCATCACTGTCTCATTCACCACCTCCTCCCCCTGGTACACTCCGGAACTCCGCCCTATGAAGCAGACCGGCCGTCAACTAGAACGCCTCTATAAAAAAACCCACCTCACCATCCACGCCGACCTCCACAAACAGCACGTCTCCTCCTACCGTGATGCACTTCAAACTGCCAAATCTGCCCACTACTCCACCATCATCAACAGCAGCAACCACAACCCCCGGACCCTTTTCTCCACTGTCAAGAAACTCCTACAACCCCCGGACAATAACTCCCCTGACCTCTGCAACTCGTTTCTCCTCTTCTTCAATAATAAAATATCTCAAATCAACAGCTCACTGACTGCCCGCATCGCCAACTCCCCCACCCTCGCCCCCCCCACTATAATTTTCCCCCCACCTGACTCCATCCCTCCCACCCCTTTTACTGCCTTCGCCCCAGTCGACTTCTCCTTCATCATGGACCTCATGACCACCTCCAAGACCACTACCTGCTCCCTTGACCCCCTCCCCACTACTCTCACCAAAGCCTGCCTCCCTGCTCTCATCCCCCACCTCACCGCGCTTTTCAACCAGTCATTATCCTTAGGCCACGTCCCCTCCCCCTATAAACTCGCCGCTGTCACCCCTGTCCTCAAAAAACCCACTCTCGACCCATCCAACCTCTCCAACTACCGCCCCATATCCAATCTTCCTTTTTTCTCCAAAACACCGGAATGCATTGCTGCCTCCCAACTCCACTCCCATCTCCAGTCCAACACCCTCTATGAACCCCTTCAGTCTGGCTTCCGACCCGCTCACAACACCGAAACTGCACTGGTTAAAGTCATCAACGACCTCCTCATCTCCGCTGATTCCGGTGCCCTCAACATCCTGATCCTACTCGATCTCAGTGCAGCCTTTGACACAGTGTGTCACTCCATCCTCCTCCAAAGGCTGCACCAACTGGGTGTTGAGGGCACAGCACTTGGCTGGTTCTCCTCCTACCTCACAGACAGACACCAATTCATCTCCCTCTCCGGCCACACCTCTTCCTCCTCCCCAGTCACACAGGGGGTCCCCCAAGGCTCAGTCCTCTGCCCCCTGCTCTTCATCTGCTACATTCTCCCCCTTGGTCACATCATCCGTAAATACCACCTCAACTTCCACTGCTACGCTGATGACACCCAAATCTACATCAGTACACAATCCCCCCACAGCCCACCCCTCAGTCACATCGAATCCTGCATTACCGACCTCCAAACTTGGATGACTCACAACTTCCTCAAATTGAACAGTGACGAGACGGAACTTCTCATTATTGGCACCAAAACCACCCTCACCAGATCCGGACCCATCACACTCACCATCAATGACTCCACCATCACCCCCTCCCCCCTAGTCCGAAACCTTGGTGTCCTCCTTGACCCCACCCTCTCATTCGACCCCCACGTCCGCTCCATCGTAAAAATATCTTACTTTCACCTCCGCAACATTGCAAAAATCCGTCACTGCCTCTCCCCCCCTGCTGCTGAATCCCTCATTCACGCCTTCATCTCCTCCCGCCTGGACTATTGCAACTCCCTCCTCACTGGCATCACCTCCCGCTCCCTCCATAAACTGCAAATGGTCCAAAATTCAACCGCCCCCCTCCTCACTAACACCCGGTCCCGTGAACACATCACTCCTGTCCTCCACTCTCTCCACTGGCTCCCAATCAAACACAGCATAAACTTTAAAAGACTACTCCTCACCTTCAAAGCCCTCCACAGCCTGCCCCCCCCCCCTACCTGACTGATCTCCTTCTTCCCTACCGCCCCACTCGTTCCCTCCGGTCCTCCTCCACTGCCTCCCTCACTGTCCCGACATCCAAACTCAAAAACTTTGAAGATCGGGCCTTCTCCCGCACTGCACCCCGACTCTGGAACTCCCTCCCTCAGTCCATCAGAGACTCCCCTACACTCTCCACCTTCAAAGCTTGCCTCAAAACCCACCTGTTCTCCCTTGCCTTTAACCCCCTCCCACCCATAAACCCCCCCCCCCCCCCCAACCTGACTGATGTCTGTCTCCTGTCTTTTTGTCCTATCATGCTGTCTTCCCTGTTCCCCCCATGGTCTCATGTTCCTTTTGTTTTTGTTTCTTTGCTGTTTCTTTGTTTTTGTTTCTTTGCTTTTGTTTCTTTGTTTTTACTTTGCTCCCGACTATTGTCAGCGACTTCGGGTTATTGAGAAGCGCTATATAAATTAAATTAATTATTATTATTATTATTAAAACTGTTCACACTCTCGACTGGTGCCCCGTCGATGCTGAGGGGGCTGTAGTCCCTCCAGTCTGTGCATTCTAGTGCAGCTTGGAGCGATTCCCCTGATTCCACAGACCAACGCCTCACTTCTTGGGTTACTACAGGAACACGCTTGAGACTTTGTTTATACTTTGGCATAAGAGAGATGGCGTCGTGGTCAGATTTGCAGAATGGGCTAAGAGCCTGTGACTTGTACCTGTTCTTAAATTGCGAGTAGCAATGGTCTAATATGTTCTCGCCTCTGGTGGGACAAGTCACATGCTGATAGAAATTCGGCAAAACCTTTTTAAGACTTGCGCTATTGAAATCGCCCAAAACCAAAATAGCAGCGTAAAGAAGCCATAGAAGATCTGGATATTAACATCAACCCACCAACAAAAATAGAAATCATCCATTCAAACACTAAAAAACTGAAAACCCCCAGGCGCTGATAACCTAAACGCAGAACTCTTTAAAGTTGATCCAGACAGAGCTAGCTGCAAACATCCTACTCCCACTAATATACAACAACATCTGAGTGGAAGGGAAGACACCACCAGACTGGACAAAAGGAGTGATCATTAAGGTTCCAAAGAAAGGCACACTCTCTGATTGTAACAACTGGAGGGGCATCACACTTCTTTCTGTTCCCAGCTAAATATTCTGTAAAATCATTATACACTGTATTACATCAGCAGTTGACATCAAAACCTGGATGTCATCAAACTCTCTCAAACTCAACAGTAACAAAACAGAGCTCATGGTTGTGGCTTCCAAGGCACTGCTCAGGAAGGTTGGGGATCTAGTCCTCACCATCGATGGCTGCTCCATTCTCCCCTCCTTAGAAGTCTGCAACCTAGGTGTCATTCTGGACTCCACACTCTCATTTATCCCCCATATAAAATCTGTCACTAAATCAGCCTTTTTTCACCTCAAGAACATTTCAAGACTCCGGCCCTCACTTACAGACTCTGTGGCTGAGACCCTCATCCACGCCTTCATCACCTGCCGTTTGGACTATTGTAATGGAGTCCTATCCGGGGTGACCCACAAAGCCCTGGATAGGCTCCAGTATGTTCAGAACTCTGCCGCCAGGGTTCTCACCTGCACCGAACCCTGGCAGCACATCACCCCCACCCTCATACACCTTCACTGGCTTCCCCTAAAATCTTGTGTCACCTTCAAGATCATCCTGCTCACATATAAATCCCTACACACCACTGCCTCTCAATACCATCATTGAGCAGTGCAGTGACCTTCAACCTTGCAATAGATTGGGTTATGAGGAGAACCCCAGAATGTTACAGTGGGGTGTTTAGGAGAAGTGTGTAGGATTCAATCGCTGGACAAAGAGGAATGAGGCAGAGTCGACGGAGTACAGTGCAATGAAAGGTCTTTACTGAGCAGCAGTAAACAGAGGCACAACAGGGCACAACGTAGTAGCGGCACAGCCGGGCTGGCTCGAGGGAAAACAAGACACAGACTATACATAAACCTAACCAGAAACCGAACTGAGAACGAACCAAAAGAGCAACAAAACGTGAACACTAACATACACTTACTAGACGAGGCATAGGGGTAAATCCGCGAACGGCAGGACCTGAACACGACAGGGAATACAGGGAGCTTCACGGAAGGTACACAAGGTAGCACGACAGGATAACAGCATAAACAGAATCAATGACGCAACACTAGTGACAGGGGGCGGCACGTATATATACAGGAGGTAATGATAATGAGCCACAGCTGGGAGCTACACAGACAGGGAGCAGATTACAGAATAAGACAGAGACTGGACCGAATACCAATACACACACTGAGACAACACTAGACTGGATCACAATACAACATACTGGGGAGCACACAGGACAGATAGCAGATACACAGGGAGTACGAGTGGTACTCACAGAGCGAGCCTTGGCAAAATGGCTTCTTCTTCTACTGCTTTTGTGACATGCTTGGTGCGTCCAGCAATCACTGCGCTCCCTATCGGTCCCTGTTGGTCATTACAACAATACACAGGAGACGCGCTCAGCCGATTCTACCCTGCAGTGTTCTGGGGGAGAGCAGCCATTACCGTTTTCACGATGGCAGAGGCTCAGCCTAGATGCATCAATTGCAAACAAGAAATAAAAAGAAGACAAAGGATACCACATGTAATATTCCGTGTATTGTCACTCTTAGTGTCGAATAAGGAATGATAGAATTGGGCAACTGCTTTCTGGGTTAACGTTTATTCTCACGTCCCGGGCAGCAATGACAACACATACAGAAGTGCCTGCATATCAAATGACTGGAATACGTAACACGTCATCATGTACGCATCATTGCTGTGCTGTGGTAGGCTATGGGCTACACAGATATCCCTAGGATATTAGATCTCCCTTCCTAAGATGAACTCACGGTGGCAACTTAGAATCCTGAACCTTACCATACAATATACTGTACCGCTTGTTCTACATTCACACACCTGTGCAACATATCTGTACTTGAACAACATTAGTATAAACAGTCTCAAAACACGTCAATTATTATAATAATTACAATATTTATTTTCTCTTTTTTTCTCTTTTTAACATGCATTTCAATTTCACGTGGCTGTAATGATTCAGGGTCCACTGAGTAGAGTCTTAGAATCTTAAATGTCAAGCTTGACTCTTGGCTTAACGATGCGACCAGATCTGGTAGTGATGCACCTAGAATGTTCATCTGGGTCCTCAGGTGGACATTCCGGTGATCGTTGGGTACCTCGGTCTGTCCCTTTTGTCTGTAACAGGTGACGTCGGTTGCGCCTGTATTCCTGACCTTCATCAGTACGAACGTGGTAGGACCTTTCAGCGCATGCTGGTTGAATGACAGTGGCGGGCTTCCAATGTCCATTACTCTGTTGGAAACAGACGGCGTCTCCATCTCGCAGAGTTGGCAGCGGTCTTGCAGTCCGATCATAGTACTGCTTCTGTCTTTGTTGACATAGTTCTCTCTTGGCGCGCACTGTGTTCTGGTTTACAACCTGTGGTCGTAACTTCTGACTTGTGGTAGGGAGGATTGAGCGTAGACGTCTGCTCATGAGTAGTTGTGCGGGTGACTTGAGGTTGTCAACTGGTGTATTTCTGTATTCTAACAGACTCAGGTATGGGTCCTTATTGTCTACTCTAGCCTTCTCTAGCAGTGACTTTGCAATCTGGACTCCCTTCTCTGTGAGGCCATTGCTCTGGGCGTAAGTAGGACTGCTAGTTACATGGATACAGTCCCAGTCCTGTGCGAATGTCTTACATTCACTGGAGTTATAGCATGGGCCATTGTCACTGACTACGGTCTCTGGTATGCCTAGCCTTGCAAACTGAGCTTTGAGCATTCGTACGACGGCTGATGTAGTGGTGCTGCATAGTTTGTCTACCTCAATATACCTGCTATAATAGTCTACTGTGACTATGTAGTCCTCTCCATGTAATGTAAAGAGGTCTGTGGCAACGGTCTGCCATGGTCGGTCAGGTATCTGGTGAGATATCATTGGCTCTTTGGGGTTTGAGTTACGATACTGTTGACATGTGCTACATGAGCCTACCATTTCCTCTATCTGTCTACCCATTCCAGGCCAAAATAACACATCCCTCGCCCTCTCTTTAGACTTTTCTATACCCTTGTGGTCTGTGTGTATGCGTGTTAACATGTCCTGTCTCAGCGTGTATGGCACGATAATCTTCTCACCCTTAAAGAGGACATCATCCATCACTGTGATCTCGTCCCTGTGGTTCCAGTAGTCTGGGTGGACAAGTCTTTCATGTCTCAGGCCATCCTGACTCGCAGATCTGTCTCAGAGCGATGAGCTGTTGGTCTTGAGCGGTGGCTGCTCTGATCTGGTCATTTTGTTGTCGCTCACTGGCAGGGTGCTCAGGACTGTGTGTACTTGTGTGTCCATACCCTCACTCAGTGTGTGGTCGTGGTAGGTGATAGACTTTCTCGACAGGGTGTCTGCCACTGGAATGTCTTTCCCTGGGCAGTGCATGATGACAATGTCATACTTTTGGAGTTGCAGTATCATGCGCTGCAGGCGTGGCGGCGCAGTGGCGAGCGATTTTCTGAGGATCGATTCGAGTGGCTTGTGGTCTGACTCGACCACTACCTGTCGGCCATACAGGTACTGGTGGAACCTCTTACATCTGAAAAGGACAGCGTACAGCTCTTTTTCTATTTGCGCATAGTTCTCTTCGGTCTTGTTCAGAGCTTTTGAGGCGTACACGACTGGCTTACCGTCCTGCAGTAAGACTGCGCCTAGTCCGTTTTTTGAGGCGTCGACCTGGAGTCTCACAGGTTTGGTGTGGTCGAAGTATGTGAGGACGGGGCCTGGCGCACGGGTTATGAGCTCTTTCATCTGTTGGAATGCTTGGTCATGCACAGAGTCCCACTGGAATTCACTGCTTTTCTTCATGAGTTGGCGCAGTGGCACGTTCACGTCGGACAGTCCTGGAGCAAACTTGGAGAGGTATGTGACCATTCCTAGGATCGTTTCCAGCTCAGCCTTGTTCTTTGGCGGCTCCATTTCTCTGATCGCTTTGACCTTGTCTGGGTCTGGTCGAATGCCTTCCTGTGTCAGTCTGTGACCAAAGTAGCTTACTTCGGTCACACAGATGACGCTCTTGTCTGGGTTGAGTTTCACTCCTCTTTCCCTTGTCCTCTGTAGCATGGCGCGCAGGTTGGCATCATGCTCAGCTCTGGTGTGGCCGTAGACCAGCACGTCGTCCACGATGGCGGACACACCAGACAGTCCCTCATATGTGTCGTCGATCCGTCTCTGGAACTCATCCTGCGCTGAGATGATCCCAAATGGGAGTCGTAGGAACCTGTATCTTCCATGCACTGTGTTGAAAGTAGTTAACTTTGATGATTGTTCAGTCAGCTTGATCGCCCAGTAACCCGATCTTGCGTAGAGTACACTGAAGTACTTTGCTCCGGCAAGCTTTGGTGTCCAATGTTGGGAGCAGGTAGTGTGGCCTCTGGATCGCCTTGTTGAGGTCTCGGGGGTCCAGACACACTCGTAGCCTACCGTCGCGTCTTTCCACAACCACAAGGGCGCTGACCCAGTCTGTGGGTTTCTTGCTGACCGCATGCACGTCCTGGCTAGCATTAGCCCCTGGGCTAATCATTAGCTTCATTTGTACTTGGGCTAGCTTGTGAGAGCGTGCTATGTCCATAGCCTTCTCGAATGTTAGCTCTGCCCCGTGACTCAGGAGTTTCTCACGGACCCGTACAGAATTAGTAGCGAACACAATTCTATCCCTGACCATCTCCTCACTATTGCGGTAATTACAGTCTTTCACAAGCAACCTTAGCTCTGTAACAAACTGGTCAACACTTTCGCTAGGTCCTTGGAATTTCTCCTGGAATTTGTACCTTGCAAAGATGGGGTTCGCCTTTGGCATAACATACTCTTCATATTTGTCGTAGAAGCTTTTTAGCTTTTTTTTGTCGGTGTCGGAAAACTGCCATGTGTTAAAAATGTCTCTTCCCTTTTCCCCGATCCATACTAGGAGGTAGCTTGATTTCCTCTGTCTTGCTGTTGAACGGTCCACTAAACATTAGCTCGACGTGTTGGCTGAACTTTTTCCAATGCGTCGGGTAGGTTTGAGGATTCCCAGTCCATCGTCGGCATTGGTACTGCTGCAGCCTCCATATTATCTTTATTTCTCTTTCTCTTCCTTGGCATGAGTTCGAAATTATCCGGCTTCTGGCACCATGTAATATTCCGTGTATTGTCACTCTTAGTGTCGAATAAGGAATGATAGAATCGGGCAACTGCTTTCTGGGTTACCGTTTATTCTCATGTCCCGGGCAGCAATGACAACACATACAGCAGTGCCTGCATACAAAGTGACTGGAATACGTAACACGTCATCACGTACGCATCATTGCTGTGCTGTGGTAGGCTATGGGCTACACAGATATCCCTAGGATATTACACCACAGACAATCAATTTCATCGCTCACCAGTCCGACCACAACTGGGCTTGTTTTTCCAAATTTGTCCCCAACATCACCAGCCTTTATATGTCCGAATTGTATTATCTTCCTCAAATCAAAGACGAAGAAAAAAGGAACAAAGAGAACATATTTTGGAACCCCCACAAAAAGTTCCCCAGCAGCAAAAAAAATACCACAAAGTTTGGAACTCCCACAAAGGCTCCTGGACAATCAACAACAGACGCATCACCAGGACCAGCCACATCAATGATTTAAAAAACTGCAAGACCACTTGGATCTGGCCCATTTGCCAAGGTTTATGATCAGTGGCGTCCTTTCACTAAAAGGCAAGGTATGGCGAGGAGGGGGGGGGGTGGGGGTGAAGGGTGGATTTTTTTTGTCAAATCAGTTGTGCAATAGTCACTTTTGGTGAGTTGTTTCTATACAATTCAGTTATATGACATTTAGGTATGACACAGGACTACACAAGCATTTTTAGTATAGAAATGTGTCAACAGACTAAAGCAGGGAACCACAATATTTTGCATACGAATTATGCAGAATGTAATATCATAACTGTCTATTACTTTTCTTGCAATTGAGCCAATTTTCCTTAAGTACGGTTTTGAGGTGTGTGTTCAACAGAATGTAGTATCAAAAACACATTCACAAAAAGTATGGGTTACTGAATGCTGAACTGCACTATTATAATCACTAAGCCAGACCTGTGTCCCTGTATCATTTATATTTTGGGCATATTTCAGTTAGTGACAGCAAAAGTCACCTAGTAAAAGTGAGATAATTGACAATATCAAAACATGCTAGGGCTGTACCGAATAGTTCGAAGTTTCGTTCATAATGTTGACATTCAAATTCTAAATCAACATAAAAATTGTAAAAAAAAAAAAAAAAAATACATTTTTATTTGCCAAGGTATGGCGAGTGCCATACCTTGCCGTACCAAATGGACGCCCCTGTTTATGATCCCCTTCTGAAAAGGAATTATCTTCTGGTCATTCGAAATGTAATGTTGCTGACCCCTGGAAAAGCTGCAGTTGTACCGATTTTTCAATGAGATGATAAAGGCAGAGGTAAGTGTGAGAAATACTATGCTCAACATATAATTTAGGAGAAAAGGTTAATCACAATAATTACTCTTTTATTGGTTTTACAGGCTTAAGCACTTTTGAATTCACACAGATTCACCCCTCCCCCACCACCCACCCCCTCCCAATGTAGTCTCCTCCCCCTCATATACATATATTTACTGTTAGGATCTGTTTAACAGTAGTGTATATTTTGCATATCTTGTATGTCACAAATGTACCAGTACTGTATATGTGTGTGTTGAGCTGTACTATACTGTACCCATTTTGCAATCTCTTAATTAAAATAAAAAAAATTCAATCAATCAATCAATCAATAGCAGTATTTTATATGCATGACTACGTGAACAACCATAAATCTCAGAGGAAGCTGTTGCTGGCAGATGCGGATGGACCTTTTTCCAAGAAGCTGACCATTGAAAACCTGACTGACTTTTCTTGGGAAAAGACCACAGACTGGGTTTCCGAGGTGGCGCCCTTCACAATGCAACGCATGCAGGCAATGTTTCCGCAGCCCCAGAAAATTAAAGGCCAGCACTTTGTTACTAATGAGCACACGAGGTATGACACAATAAGTCAGCTGCTCTTCATTAATAGTTAACTATAACATGTTAACTTACAATGCCGTTATTACACATATGACACTGTTAGTTAGCAATGCGGTGCGTCTGATGACATCCTCACATCTCCACTGTCTGTCCCATTACCCGCAACAGCCTTGACTCTGCCCAATATACATCACTCCCCCCCACATACTGCTCCTATCCAACACACACACACAATCCCACCCCCTAATCTCCTGTAAATGTATTGTTTACTCTATGTTATGTTTAGATTTTTCATATTTTTCATAACTACAGATAAACAAAGATAAAGGCAAAGGGTGGTTGCCTGTAGTACCGCCGACAGGCCGCAGGATGGCAGCAGAGGATTGTTTATGAATCTTTGGGTGAAGACCGGAAGCTGATTGTGACACAGAAGACAAGGCAAGAGGGATTCGTTGGACCCTCTATTCCACCATTGAAGACATTGACTTTGCGGATGACCTAGCTCTTCTGTCACATACACACACACACACATACATCTCCAGGAAAAGACAGACAGACTCCAACACTATGGCCAACAAGTTGGACTGATTGTAAACAACAATAAAACCAAAGTCATGCCCATCAACACCAATACACCAACACATATAACAATAGAGGAACAGGTCTTGGGAAATTCAGATAATTTCACATACCTTGGAAGCATCATTCACCATGATGGGGGAGCAAGTAAGGACAGCCAAAACCGGATTAACAAAGCATACACAACCTTCGTAAGACTTAAACAAATATGGAAGTCAAACCAATACAGCACCAAAACAAGACTCTGGATCTACCAAAGCTGCGTATTCTCAAAACTACTATATGGTGCAGAATGCTCGAAAACCACAGAAAGCGACATCCATAAATTATTCACTTTCCACACCTCATGCCTGCGCAAAACCCTGCGTATATTCTGGCTCAAGATCATCTCCAACAATAACCTCCTCAACATTACCCAACAAGATGACATGCACTGTATAATTAATAGACGAAGGTGGACCTGGATTGGCCATGTCCTCAGAATGGACATCAACGTGATCCCAAGAGTCGCATTACACTGGACCCCAGAAGGCAAAAGAAAGAAAGGGAGGCTGAAAACGACATGGCGTAGGACTATAGAGAAAGAGCTCCAGCAACACCACCAGTCACCAGAGCTGGGGGACCATAGAGAAGATGGCCAAAGACAGATGCAAGTGGAGAAACTTTGTTGCTGCCCTATGCGCCAGCCGGCATAATGGGGATAAATGAAATGAAATGGTTCAGCTGCCGGTAGACCATCGCCGTACAAATTGGAAGTGCTGTCGCTCCATAAATGTGTCCATACATCCATTTAGTTAGATCCAGCACTGAATGTATCTTGTGATTATTATAAAAAGTTTTACGACGACAACAACTATTAGCTGCTATTTCCTGGTTGATTCCGGACATGATGTCACACGTCTCTCCTGTCCATCATGCAGTGCATTCAGACACACGCGAGAAGTCGAGAGGGAGACCGCCGGGGCTGTTTTAATTTATTTTATTTTATAAAACACAATTCACACAATTCGAATATACATTTTTACAATCAAATGTATGTTGTTTTTTAACAATTCGATTATTAATTTGAATATAGAATATTCGTTGACAGCCCTAGTAGTGGCAACTCACAGGCATGACACTTTGTCTAAGACCAGTTCAATCTATGCGAGAATGCTTTGTGTCTACGACACTGTCCGTCCTTTCACCAAACAGCCATTGCAATAAAAGTAGCAACATCTCCATTAATTTTGACTATATAGCTAACCCCCATCCGTGTGACATGCTGTCAACAGAATGGTGAAATAGGGTAACTGATGCAGGTTCTATATTCCATTTGTTGACTTGCAGCAAAATGC
This sequence comes from Notolepis coatsorum, assembly GCF_963971535.1. Taxonomy (NCBI): domain Eukaryota; kingdom Metazoa; phylum Chordata; class Actinopteri; order Aulopiformes; family Paralepididae; genus Notolepis; species Notolepis coatsorum. The sequence goes on along the minus strand of NC_140167.1, from coordinate 62,909,504 downwards.
CACCCATGCTACTCCCAGAGGATGGGTTCTACAGACATCATTTATACATGTGAGCATTAGAACTTGTCACAATCCCTCAGTCACATTGCCTGTGGTCAGGCATTCCACCAGGCCAGCCCATAGATCCTAACGCTTTCTCACATCCACACACATGCGCGTGCACACACACACACACACACACACACACACACACACACACACACACACACACACACACACACACACACACACACACACACACACACACACACACACACACACACACAGCCACAGGGGCACTAATATTGCTTCTGTGTGTGCAGACTGCAGGAGAAACACGTGAAGGATGAGCAGATTGAACACTGGAAGAAGATCGTCAAGACCCAGGAGGATCTGAGTGACCTGCTCAATAAGGTAACACACACACACACGTTCTGCTGTCTTGTGCCAAGAGATAGTGTAGAGCAGGGGTTCTCAAATTATGGGTCAGGACTAGGGATGCTCGATATTGGCTTTTTTACCAATACCGATATACCGATATTGTCCAACTCTTAATTTCCGATACCGATATCTGCAGGGTTCCCCCCCCCCCAAAAATGGAATAATTTCAGGTAATTAACATTACATATATCTTGTTGTGGAATTAACACAACATTATGCATACTTTTGACAATAAATAAAATCAGAATTTGTTCTTACTTGCTTACCTGGGTAAATAAAGGTTATTGCACTCAAGGTAGAGGGGTCATGCAAACTCACATGTAAGCATAAAGAAAAAATACAAACACACACACACACACACACACGCACACATACTCACACACACACGCACACACACACACGCACACACACACACACACACACACACACACACACACACACACACACACACACACACACACACACACACACACACACACATACACAGGCCATAGATTCTCATTAAACGGGTGAATCCCCACTCCCTGACACTTTGGCAATCACATGTCACCGCTCTTCAATCGGTTCACTCCTGATCATTTGTATGATCCAGCAGGACAGATAAGGGTTGAGCTTGTTTGAATTACTGCTACTGTAAATGTACAGCAGGACAGATAAGGGTTGAGCTCGTTTGAATTACCGCTACTGTAAATGTACAGCAGGACAGATAAGGGTTGAGCTCGTTTGAATTACTGCTATTGTAAATGTACAGCAGGACAGATAAGGGTTGGGCCTGTTTGAATTACTGCTAAATGTACAGCAGGACAGACAAATAGATCCGCCATCAGCTCTATTTTTTATCTTTCAAAATGTTCAGTTGCTATTGCATGCACTTATCTGTGTTTCATTACACATATGAGTGCATGCTTACCAACTGTTTTGCCTGTTTTATTGCAACACTACTATCACTGACATCTAAGAAGGGAGATCCCCCCTTGAATGGCCCTTCTAAGGTTTCTCTCCTCCACATTGCCTGTGGTGCATTTTTTCCTATTGCTAGGTTTTAGTGAGTTTTACCTTACCTTCGTGTGGGGTATGTCTGGGAGTGTTGCATTTATTTTATTTATTTAAAAGGTTTTGGACTTTATGGTGTTTTTGTTTTGTTCTTGATTTTTTGTGACTTGTTTTCTTGACTTGTTTAAAGAAGACGTGTCCGGCCCATGGGGACATTAACGTGTGTTGTCGGGCCTTACAAATAAATTAGATTTGATTTGATAAGGGTTGGGCCGGTAGGAATTTAACCCATCCTAATTATTTAGGAGCAGCGGGCGTCCAAGTCTAACTCAGGGGCGACAGTGGGTCAGAAGGTAGAGTGGTCGCCTGGTAGTCGGAAGGTTCCCAGTTCGATTCCCGCTCCTCCCGGGCAGTGTGTCGATGTGTCGTTGAGCAAAACACTTAAACCCTAATTGCTCCTGATGAGCAGGTTGGCACCTTGCATGGTTGCCTCCGCCGTCGTCGTGTGAATGTGTGTGTGAATGTGAGGGGAAAAAGTTGTAAAGCGCTTTGGATAAAGGCGTTATATACATGCAAAATTTACCATTTAACTCCAGTTGTAATGTCAGTGCCTTGGGTGTTAGTGACCAGTGATGGGATTGACGGCATTACTAACGGCGTTACTTTTTTCAGTAACGAGTAATCTAATGGATTACTCTTCCAATCTTAATAACGCAGTTACCGTTACTGCCAAAAAATGCGGCGCGTTACTGTATATGATTGAAGCTGTTTTTTTCATCAGACAGATCTCTGCGCCGAGAGGCATACTGTTCTTCTCAGCCAACCTCAGCGCGATTGGCTGAGGTTGAGTAAAATGTCATGGTAAGCCAATCAGAGGGAGAGGTGGGCGGGTGCCTCCAGAGTCTGACACACAGCAAGTCAGCGACAACACAAGCGAGTTCAGTCAACGTGAGACCAAATAATAATCCAAAACTAATCCAACGAACAACACAAGCGAGCAGTCAATGACAGACCGCGGGTCCATGAGCGTTTTTTGTTCACTCTTGTGTTAGTTGTGTTGCAGCAAAGGGCACTACAGTAGTGGAGGCTCTACTGCCAGTGCTATCAACATAGTGCTGCACTTCCTGGTTTAATAGCAGTCTTCAGGTGCTCAGATATATATATATATATATCTGTATGTCATGCATGTCTTAAATGTCATGATTAGATTTGTTTAGATGATTAGATTAGATTCTTATATCTGTATGTTGTGTATGTCATAAATGTCATGAATTGAAAATGGGGGACTTGATTGATTGATTGATTGAAAAGTTTATTAACAGATTGCAGAATGGGTACAGTACAGTACAGCTCAATACATACAATTGTTAAGGGGATGCAGACCAGAGAAAGACTTTCGTCTTGTTTACATCAGGGTCCCCCATTTTCAATTCATCATGTATATGACATACATGACATACAGATAGACAGTACTGCTACATCTATACATTTATGACATATCAGATTTGCAAATACAGTACTGTTTGTGATACAAAAGTGTCCAGAAAAGGAGTGTATATACATTTGGCGTAGAAACTGTACATTGGAGGAGGTTGGATGGGTGGGGTTGGGTGGGTTGGGTGAGGGCTGTACATTGGAGGTGGGGGGGGGGGGGGGGGGGGGGATGTTGGGTAGGGGACACACACACATTTTACACTGTACATTGGAATACTGACAAAGCCTTACTTGGTCATTTACTGTATGTAAGGGACCAAGCAGCCAGACAAGGAGGACACAGTGGTTTTGCCAAAAAATAAGGGTTTTATTTTACCCATTTCAAAAACAGCCAAAGAATAAGGGTTTTATTTACCCATGCAAAAACATAATTTAAATATAACATAAATGGTCAAAATAATACAGCAGGACAAAACCAGACCTGAACAGAACGGAAGACAATGACAACTAAGAACTCAAAACTATATATATAGGCCCTGGCCAGATACATCTAATCTAAGTGGGCTAATTGATAATTAATATTTTACTAAATAATATCTTACACTTCTAATGAATCTAACAAACAATACACACACAACACAACTACCAAACTGCACAACTAATAATCTTAATTAATAAGGAAATACATATAAGGAAACTAAATTACAATACAATAAACCCCCCGGCATCTCCCGCAACATGGTTTGGTCCACCCCCCCCCCATCCGGCCATTTAGGACCGATCAGTCACAGCTGCTCTGTTTGCCCAGAGTGGGGATGGCTGGCTGCAGAGTTGGAGAAAACAAACAATGAACAACATGCATGCACTTAACCATGTAAGTCAAATAATAAAGAATGGATATGATATCAGTACGCAAGTCTATGTGTCGTGTGTCATTATGTGAAATAGAAATTGTGTATGTGTATCATGAATGTAAACGTGTACAAACAATACGGTTAACATGTGCGGGTGCGGTGCACAGACGTATCCATCACATACTCCCCCTCCTCTGGAAGCCCGCTGGCACAGCGGGACAGGTAGTCAGCAGTCACATTGTCCTTGCCCGGGATGTGGAGGACACGAAATCTGTAGGGCTGCAGGTCGAGATACCAGCGAGTGATCCGGCTGTTGGAATCTCTCATCCTCTCCATCCATGTCAGCGCCTTGTGGTCAGTCTCCAGAATGAACTCGCGTCCCAGAAGATAGTACTTCAGAGAGGAAATGGCCCATTTGACTGCCAGACACTCCTTCTCGATGGTGGAGTACCTCGTCTCTCTAGGAAACAGCTTCCTACTGATGAAAACCACAGGGTGTCGGTCATCAGGCGGGCCCTGCAGAAGGACGGCCCCTACACCCCGATCTGAGGCATCAGTCTGTAGAAAGAAAGTCTTAGTGAAATCTGGGCAACACAACACAGGGTCACTCCTTAGAGCTTGCTGAAGGTCTTTAAAGGCCAAAACAGCCTCTTCTGTCCACCTCAACGGGTTAGGACAGTTCTGGCTGAGCATGTCAGTGAGGAGGGCAGCCCTGGCAGAGTAGTTGGGCACAAATCTATGGTACCAACCTGACATGCCCAAAAACGACCTCAACTGCTTCCTGGTTTGTGGCAGGGGACACTGCTGAATGGCTTGGACCTTGTGGACCTGAGGCCGGCAGACCCCGTTCCCGATGACATATCCCAGGTACTCGGTCTCGACTCTGGCGAATGCACATTTGGAGGGGTTGATGGTGAGGCCAGCCTCCTTGAGACACTGAAAGACTCTCTTCAGGTGTCCCATGTGATCTGTCCAGGTGTTGCTATAAACAACAATGTCATCCAGATAGGCTGAGGCAAACTCTGACAATCCACTGATGACCCCATCCATGAGCCGCTGGAAGGTGGCCGGCGCACCATGCAATCCAAAGGGCATCACTGTAAAGTGGAACAGGCCCCACTGTGTCCGGAAAGCAGTAAGCTCACGGGACTTGTGGGAAAGGGGAACCTGCCAATATCCTTTACATAGATCAATGGTAGTCAAATATTTGGCTTGACCCAGACGGTCAATCAGGTCATCGATACGGGGTGTTGGGTAAGAATCAAATTTTGACACTGAATTCAAATAACGAAAGTCAATACAGAACCTGATCGATGCATCCTTCTTTGGAACAAGAACAATGGGATTGCACCACTCACTTCGGGACTGCTCGATGATGCCAAGGGACAGCATGAGGTCAATCTCCTTCTTGAGGGACTCTAGCAAGCGTTCAGGAATGCGATAACTCATGCGTTTAACAGCAGCATTGTCCTTCAGCACAATCTCATGTTCTACTACCTGTGTACGGCCAGGGTTCTCCTGGACCACCGCTGGATCACATACAGCTTGTACCTGAGCCTGTCGTTCTGGCGACAGATGGTGTAGATCCAGGACAGGCGAGGTAGGCTCCGGTAAGTACTGCTCTCCAGCATCATCCTCCTCTACCCTCCGGATCAGCAGCACTGGTAGACTGTCTGGTGGCTTTGGTCGGGGGACCCACTCTCTCAGTAGGTTGACATGTAGGTTCTTGGTAGAACGGCCACGACCTGGGGTGGAGATTTGGTAAGTGGTGGAACCAAGTTTCTTGATTACCTTGAAGGGCCCTTGCCATTTTGCCAGCAGCTTGCTTTCCTCAGTAGGTAGCATGACCAGCACTTCCTGGCCTGTTTCAAAGCTCCTCTCCCCGGCAGACCGATCATACAAGGTCTTTTGCCGTCGCTGGGCCACCACCATACTCTCCTGGGCCAGAGCAGACATCCTTGTCAGCTTCTCCCGCATCTGAATCACATAAGAGACAACATCACAGGGTTCGTTTACCTCCTGGTCCCTCTGCCAGACATCCTTCAGGAGTGAAAGAGGCCCCCTTACCTCATGTCCATACATCAACTCAAAAGGTGAATAGCTGGTAGAGGCCTGTGGTACTTCTCTGTAAGCAAACATCAGATAGGGGAGCCACTGGTCCCAATCAGAACCAGAGTCACTGACAAACTTGCGGAGCATCTGTTTTAAGGTCTGATTGAAACGCTCGGTTAGACCATCGGTCTGTGGATGATATGGTGTTGTTCTTAAGCTTCTGATGCCCAACAGCTGGTATACATCCTTCAGGAGCTTGGACATGAAATTTGTGCCCTGGTCCGTAAGTATTTCCCGGGGGAACCCTACCCTGGAGAAGAACTGCACCAGACAGAATGCAACAGTCTTGGCTTTGACTGACTTGAGGGGGAACACTTCAGGATATTTTGTGGCATAATCTGTAATGACTAGCAGAAACCGGTTACCAGACTTGCTCTTTTCTAGTGGACCGACCACATCCATACCTAGTCGTTCGAATGGAGTGCCTATAACTGGTAATGGCTGGAGAGGTGCTTTGGCATAGTCCCGCTTTGCGGTCAACTGGCATTGAGGGCAGCTCCGACAGTAGGCAGCGACATCTCTACGTAGGCCAGGCCAAAAAAAATTTCTCTGTATGCGGGCAGTGGTTCTATGCTTTCCTAGGTGGCCAGCCCAGGGAATGGAATGTCCCAGATCAAGTATTACTTCCCGGGTTGCTTTTGGAACCACCATCTGCTCAGTGGACTTAGTCTGGCGATAAAGGATACCTCGCTGTAAAAAGTAGTTATCAGGGCCACTCTCAAGTCCAGCCTCAACTTTCCCTCTCCCTTTAGCCTTGGATAAACAGCCAACTAGGCTGGGGTCTGCTTGTTGCATGTCAATAATGTTGGTCGGTATTCTAAAGCCTAGGGGAAGCTCTGGGTTTGGTTCACCTTGGGGATGGACAACAGTACCTTGAAACTTCTCTCCTCTCCTTTGCTTGCGGGGTTTCCGTGGTTTACCTGGTTCTGCCCCCACCTCTACATCATAGAATGGCAGCACAGCAAGTGTCTGATCAGGTTCGGTCGTCTGCTTAGCCTGAGCTCGGGTGAGGGCAGCATTGCAGGTCTGACGGGACTGCAGCAAATCAACCAGCACCGGCAAGTCGTTTCCTAATATGACAGGAAAGGGTAGGTTATTGGAAATGCCAACAGTGAGCAGGTAAGCTTGTCCCTGTACCTTAATATACAGATCAGCAGTGGGGTATGCCTTTTCATCCCCGTGCACACAACATATGGGAACGGTTTCTGAGGTGCGCACTTGATGGAGTGGTACATACTGCTGATGAACCAGAGTTTGTGCACTACCCGTGTCAATCAACGCCCTGAGCTCCTGGCCATTGATTTCCACTGTGATCTCCCTTGTGGGCTGCTCATACTTCCACTCGGGCTCAGTCCTGTATCGTGGAGCATAGCATAACTGGGTCAGCTTGACAGGGTTTTTAGGGCACATGGGCTTGGTATGCCCCTCCTGCCCACACAGATAACAAACAGGCACTTTTGGGCTGGAGTATCTGACAGTCATTGGCGGGTTTCCCCTTTGGGGAAACTTACCCACATCGGTGGATGCTTGGCGAGTGGCCTGCGGGAATGAACCCGGTCGCCACGGCTCCTTGGCTACCTTCCATGCAGCATTGGTCCACGGTTGGTTATTCCGTCTGGCGGCCACAAAGATGTCAGCCAGACGAGCTGCTTCTGCTGCCGTGCCAGGGTCATGTTCCCGGATCCACACCTGTAGCTCAGGGGACAACATTCTCAGAAACTGTTCCAATATCATGGTTTCTCCAATGTCCTTCACAGTCTTGCCTTTAGGCTGGACCCATTTGTCATACAATTCTTTTAGCCTTACATAAAGCTCTTTAGGGGTCTCGTTGGACTGCACCTCCCATGATCGAAACCTCTGTCTGTATGTTTCTGGGTTAATATCATACTTCTGGAGAATGGCTGTTTTGACTTGGTCATAATCAAGTGAGTCATCAGCATCCATGTTTACATAGGCACTCCTGGCCTTACCAGTGAGTAGAGGAACCAGTCGAAAGGTCCAATCTGCTTTATGCCACCTACAGGCACCTGCAATGCGCTCAAAAGTTACTAGAAAATGTTCAATATCATCTGAATCAGTCAATTTTTCCAGTCTGGGTTCCTGGGGAACTCGATACTGACCAGAGAGGCTGCCCGTGTGTTGGCTGGCTCCAAACAGTAACTCTGCCTGTGAGGAGTCACGCTGTGGTTCCACGCCTGTAGGTGAGTCCTCTGGGGGTGGTAACGTGGCTGGGAAGGTACGTGCTGTGACTTCCAACTGAAGTAGAGAGAACTGGTACTGGATGTCTTTAACCCACTGCCCTTGCCTTGCCGCTTCTTCCTCCATTCGGGTCTCCCTGACCTGTTGCTGGCCCATAAAGGCTCGGAGGATGTTGGATAGGTCTGTTAGGGTGGGTTCTCCACTGACACCTCCAGGTGGCTCACCGGCCCCTCCAGTTGCTCCAGGTTCTTCCCCATCGTCGTTTTCCACATTGTCTTCTGGTACAGCCGACCGCTGCCCGGGGTTCCCGTCCTCGGCGTGCTGATCCCACCGCTGTCACCATTTGTAAGGGACCAAGCAGCCAGACAAGGAGGACACAGTGGTTTTGCCAAAAAATAAGGGTTTTATTTTACCCATTTCAAAAACAGCCAAAGAATAAGGGTTTTATTTACCCATGCAAAAACATAATTTAAATATAACATAAATGGTCAAAATAATACAGCAGGACAAAACCAGACCTGAACAGAACGGAAGACAATGACAACTAAGAACTCAAAACTATATATATAGGCCCTGGCCAGATACATCTAATCTAAGTGGGCTAATTGATAATTAATATTTTACTAAATAATATCTTACACTTCTAATGAATCTAACAAACAATACACACACAACACAACTACCAAACTGCACAACTAATAATCTTAATTAATAAGGAAATACATATAAGGAAACTAAATTACAATACAATAAACCCCCCCGGCATCTCCCGCAACATGGTTTGGTCCACCCCCCCCCCCATCCGGCCATTTAGGACCGATCAGTCACAGCTGCTCTGTTTGCCCAGAGTGGGGATGGCTGGCTGCAGAGTTGGAGAAAACAAACAATGAACAACATGCATGCACTTAACCATGTAAGTCAAATAATAAAGAATGGATATGATATCAGTACGCAAGTCTATGTGTCGTGTGTCATTATGTGAAATAGAAATTGTGTATGTGTATCATGAATGTAAACGTGTACAAACAATACGGTTAACATGTGCGGGTGCGGTGCACAGACGTATCCGTCACACTGTACAACTAGGTTAGGACATTTGTAGGGGCCAGTTTCGAATTGCAGTCTCACGTAGGTGTTTTTTGAGAGTGTTTTTGAAAGTGGGTAGTGATTCACATTCCTTTACAGCTTTAGGTAGGGCGTTCCACATTGATGTGGCATAATTGCGAAACGTGTTTAGTCCCTTGTTTGAGCCGAATCTGGGTTTTACATGATTTGTGGAGCTCCCTCTGGTGTTGTGATCGTGGTATTCACTGACCTTTGGGAAGTATTTTGACATGTACATGGGTACCTTGGTCGCGTAGTGTATCTTGTAGACCAGGCCCATTGCAAGTTGCTGTACTCTGTCGTCTACTCTAAGCCATCCTAGGTTGTCAAAGTGGGCAGGGGTGAGGTGGGTTCTGGGAGTCAGGTCAAGTAGTAGTCTGACTAGTCTCCTTCCATTAATTGATTGATAGTAACCAGGCCCAAATCCGCCCATTTTTTAAAACCCCCATCCTCCATAGCTGGCCGGAATTCTGTATTGTCTGCTATTGGCATGGCCCTAGATATTGATCGTGGACCTCCCCCCTTTTTCCTTACACTTTCCCATACCTTTAATGTATTTGTAATCCATTTGTTACCAATCTTAATTTTTTTCCAGTATGCTTTCCCCAGGAATATTATGGATCTGAGAGGGGTCTTTGGAATTGAGTTTTGCTCAATCTGTACCCATCCTGAGTCTAGGTCCTTTTGTATCCAATGCACAAGTATGCGTAATTGAGCTGCCCAGTAGTAGTTTCTTAGGTTTGGTAGACCAAGACCACCCTTGTTCTTTGGCAAACATAGTGTTTTAAGCCTTACTCTAGGTTTTTTCCTCTGCCAGATAAATTTGGATAGGAGTTTATCTAACCTTTTAAAGGTAGTGGCAGGTATTGGTATAGGTAGAGACTGGAAGAGAAAAATAAGTCTAGGTAGCACATTCATTCGAATTGATTCTATTCTTCCCACTAGGGAGAGAGGTAAAATGTCCCATCTGGCCATGTCTGATTTGATTTGTACAATCAACTTTTCGTAGTTTGCTTGATATAACTGATTGCTGCTGGGAGTCAAAATGATTCCTAAATACCTGAATCCGTCTCTAGCCCAATGGAAGGGTGCTATACTATTCAGATGTATTGGCCATGTTCCCACTATCATCATGGCTTCTGATTTGGTCTCATTTATCTTATAACCCGACAGTTCGCCGTAATTTCTTAAATCCATCATTATGTTTGGAATTGATTCTAAAGGGTTTTTGATATAAAGTAAAATGTCATCAGCAAATAGCGAGATCTTGTGTGTAATGCCTTTTTGGTCATCTATTCCCTGTATCTGAGGGTTTGATCTAATCATCTCCGCTAGTGGCTCTATGCCAATCGCGAATAGTAATGGAGACAAAACGTCTCCTTGGCGTGTCCCTCTCTGTATGTCAAAGAAGTGAGAGCAGTGACCATTCACCCTTACTCTAGACTTAGGATTTTTATATAAACATTTTATCCATTCTATAAATGTGTTATTGAATCCCATACCTTTCAATGTTAGTTCAAGGTACAGCCAATCAACTCTATCAAATGCCTTCTCGGCATCTAAGCCGAGAAGCATTGATGGTTCTTTTCTAAATCCAGCCACTGTTTGCAGATTTAAAGTTCTTCTGATGTTGTTAGCACCCTGTCGACCAGTGATAAAGCCAGTCTGGTCTGGGTGTATCAGTTTTGTTATATGTTTCTGTATTCTTTTTTTAAGTATAGATGTCAATATCTTGAAATCGTTGCAAAGGAGACTTATGGGCCTATAGGAACTACATCTTGTGGGGTCTTTACCTTCTTTATGTATTACCGAGACAATAGCTTCTGACCAGCTTCCTGGTGGATCTCTCTCAGATAGGGCATAGTTATAAACTACACTTAATACTGGTGTTAATTGTTCAGTGAAATGTTTATAAAATTCATTTGAAAACCCATCTGTACCTGGTGATTTATTGTTCTTAAGCATCTGAATAGTTTCCCCTATCTCCTTCTCCGTAATAGGGGAGGTTAGCTCATCCGCCTCATCTGGGGATAGTTTAGAAAGTTTAAGGTTATCTAAGAAGTTGTTGATTTTTTCTTTCTTGTTTTCCAATTGCTGTGCTTTGTAGAGGTCGGTATAGTAATCTGCAAATGCATTACCAATTTCTTGCGTTTGCATTACTTCCATGTGTGTGCTGGGGTGTTTAATCTTTGGAACTATCCGACTTGACTGTATTTTGTGGAGCTGGAATGACAGTAGCTTGCTTGCCCTATTTCCCATCTCATAGTAATTCCTACCAGCAAATCTAAGGGCTCCTTCCGCTTTGTATGTCAACAGAGTGTTTTTGAAAGTGGGTAGTGATTCACATTCCTTTACAGCTTTAGGTAGGGCGTTCCACATTGATGTGGCATAATTGCGAAACGTGTTTAGTCCCTTGTTTGAGCCGAATCTGGGTTTTACATGATTTGTGGAGCTCCCTCTGGTGTTGTGATCGTGGTATTCACTGACCTTTGGGAAGTATTTTGACATGTACATGGGTACCTTGGTCGCGTAGTGTATCTTGTAGACCAGGCCCATTGCAAGTTGCTGTACTCTGTCGTCTACTCTAAGCCATCCTAGGTTGTCAAAGTGGGCAGGGGTGAGGTGGGTTCTGGGAGTCAGGTCAAGTAGTAGTCTGACTAGCTTGTTTTGAGATGTTTGTAATTTGTTTTTTAGTGCCTTTGAGGTGATTTGGTACCATGAGGTGCAAGCATAGTCGTAGTACCCTTGAATGAGTGCTCCTGCTAGAGTCTTCAGGGTATTCTTGTTTACCAGAGAGGAGATCCGGTACAAGAATCGCGTTCGTTGGTTGACTTTTTTTTATTACATTGGATGCCATTTTGTCACAGGAAAGATTAGCCTCTAGGATGGAACCCAGGTAGGTAATTTCATCTTTCCTTGTGATAATATTGTCACCCACTGTAACCGAGAAGCCGTCGGTCTTGCTGAGTTTGTTATTTGAACCGAAGAGAATGGACTCTGTTTTGCCCATGTGTAATGATAGTTTGTTGTCGGCGAGCCATATGCAGATTTTGCCTAGTTCCGAGCTGAGGGCTTTTTCAACCTGTAACTTGTTCTTGTCAGAGACCAGCAGGGCTGAGTCGTCCGCAAACAGGAACAAGTTGCAGTCACAAGCTGACGACATGTCATTTGCATAAATTAGGAACAGTAGCGGTCCTAGTATGCTTCCTTGTGGAACACCACAGCTCACTGTGAGGGGGGGGGATAGGGTACCGTTTACTTCCACCATCTGTTCCCTCCCTCCAGGTAGGATTGTATCCAGCTCACTGATAAACTATCAAAACCAATTGCTTTTAGCTTGTCAATCAGAATGGTGTGATTGACAGTGTCGAAGGCCTTTTGTACTGTAGGTCCAGCATGACCATGCCGCAGTATTTGCCCGCGTCCACCTCTTGTTTGATGTGGTCGTTCAAGTAGATGATGTAAACAAGACGAAAGTCTTTCTCTGATCTGCATCCCCTTAACAATTGTGTGTATTGAGCTGTACTGTACTGTACCCATTCTGCAATCTGTTAATTAAAATGTTCAATCAATCAGTATATATTTGTTATTTATTTTTGGTATAGTGCTTAACAAGCATAATTTAATGTTGCCCAGTTGTGGCCTGTTGAGGGGCAATACATATAAACATTTCCAAAACATCTATTGTGTTTGTATTTGTATGATCACTATATAAACATAGTAATTAT